>NW_026057580.1:29314422-29390460 GCF_023721935.1 Panthera uncia | reverse complement strand
AGGTGGAGGTAAGTGACAGTCTAATACCACAGCTTTATAATAAATATCTGGTGACTAACTCAGTGAGCTTCTTTTCATGTTATGCTATAACCACCTATATTTTGGTGATTCATAGTATTTGAACACAATAAAAAAGACACAATGAGGAAACATTTAAAAATGAAAATCCTAAATAACAGCCTCTGGTCTTATATAGGATATGCATTACTAATTTCATATAATTTTAATTCAGCTATCATTGAACATTTTTCCTATAGGTATGTGCTAGAGATATTTCTTGAAATAACAAATCATCTTTTTGTTCCATTTAATTCTGCATTCTGAATGTCATTAGTTAAGTAAATTTTTGAAGCCCCTTATAAAGAAATTAATGTGTTTATTTTTAAATCCTTAAATTATACTATCAGCCTGCTGGATTAATATCAAATCTAAATCAGTGATAAAACAAGTTCCTCTTCTCCAAGTCAACATTTCTGAGTCACAGAGCATTTTCTAATACTATTTATGTTCAATGAACATCTGTAGAACCAAACTTGTTAAAGTTATTCAAAATCACCTAAACTGAAGGCCAGAACAAAAATAATTCTCTTTTCATTAAAATACCATAGTCAAATATTAGAAGTCATTCCTTAAATTAGTAAATTAGTTTTTTGTTTATTCCTGTAAATTAGTTTTTTGTTTATTTTAATGTTTGTGTACATGATAAATATTGAATTATTATAAGTAGATCAATGAAATAATTTTTAGAAGCCTGTATATAATAATGAGTCATAGTGGTGAAGCGCCATTTAAATTTAAAATATGAACTAAGATAAATATATGTTTCTTTTCCCTTAGTTTACTTTTATTTTTTAAAATTGTTTTAATTATTTTTTTTTTTATTTTTGGGAGAGAGATTGAAAGAGAAAGAGTGAGAGAGAGAGACAGAGCATATTTATGGGAGGAGCAGAGAGAGAGGGTGAGGCAGAATATGAAGCAGGCTCCAGGCTCTGGGCTTTCAGCACAGAGCCTGATTGGTGCTCAAACGCATGAGCTGTGAGATCATGACCTGGGCCGAAGGTGATTGCTTAACCAACTGAGCCACCCAGGCGCCCCCTTTTCCCTTAGTTTTATTTAAAAAATGAAGGTCTATTCAGTGAACAATAGAGGCAAATAATGTTACATTACAACTTTTGACTCTCAGTAAAATTAGTCTTAAGGGGTGCCTGGATGGCTCAGTCAGTTAGGCGGCCGACTTCGGCGCAGGTCATGATCTCGCGGTCTGTGAGTTCTAGCCCCGCATCGGGCTCTGTGCTGACAGCTCAGAGCCTGGAGCCTGCTTCAGATGCTATGTCTCCCTCTCTCTCTGCCCCTCCCCTGCTCATGCTCTGTCTCTCTCACTCTCAAAAATGAATAAATGTTAAAAAAAATTTAAAAAAAATTGTCTTAAAATTGTTCTAACTTATACCTTCATTATTTGAAGCAAACAAGGTTGATTAACATGTCAATTGCCTTAAATACTGGGTCAATTATTTGCAAGAGTAATAAATTTCTAGAGAGTAAATAAATAACTGAGTGAAGTAAAACAAAATCAAAGATGACTAAAACATATGAATGAATTAGCAAATAAACTCAGACTGCAAACGTTTTATGTGATCATTACCACTAGAAAAATGCCATTGCATTAGAACAGCAAGGAAAACATACAGAGTAAAATCTGACTTTTTAAATTAGATATTAACCTTCCATTGTACTATGATACAATTTCATAAAATTAGCTATCAAAAAGTGCAATGATTTTAATTGTTAATCTTTAATACTTGATGCTGCTATATTAACATTGTCTTTTTTTTTTTTTTAACTCAAAGCAATGTTATGTCAAGGAATTAATGTGAAGTTAAATTCTGTTCATACTGTTTGGGCATATTTTTCTCTAAGTAACTGTATCTGAGAAGTATTTGCAGGGATGTCTTAGAGGAAAATTAAATTTTAAAAAGTACATGAATATATCTGATCTATAGAAAGCATTAAAAAAACATTATTATCCAAAGACAGTAAAAAATATGGCAGAGAAAGAACTATTTAACTTTGTGTCTACATCCAGAATATATATATTGAGAATAAGTATTTCCTAGAGTTTTGTCACAAACTCAGTTTTGAATATTAACTGAAATACATTATTTTGTTCAGTAAGATTATTTATTTAAATTAGCTAGGATTCATTAAACATGTGCTACTCTGTAGTCCTGCTCAAGAAATGAAAACTAGATAGTAACCTACACTTTATCTCAAGCAAGTTATTGATCAATAATGTAAAGGTCAAATTAAAATGAAGAGACAGTATTTTCCAACACTTATTTTAAAATAATTAGTTGAATTTAGCAAAGTATGTATTTGCAATCTAGTTGCTAAGCAACAGTTTTCAGATTTTTGAAATTACTAGTAAGACGATTGAATTTCACCTTTGGTATATTCTAGAGAATTTCATTTATGATTTCACACAGTACAGAGCTGATATAGACCCTGAATAAATAATGAACAATGAGAAACAACATGCCTAATTGTCTTCTCTCTTCCAAGGACATATATGAGTGTGTGTATGAGCATATATATTTGTGTTAAACCTTTCTGGATTATCTATAAAGATTACTACAGAATACTTGGCTACTGATTGATTGATTTTTAAAATTTATTTATTTATTTTGAGAGAGAGAGAGAAAGAGAGAGAGAGAGAGAAAAGAAAAAGCATGAGTGGGGAAGGGACAGAGAGAGGGAGACAAAAAATCCCAAGCAAGCTCTGAGGTGTCAGCTCAGAGCCTGACACAGGGCTTGATATCAGGAACCATGAGCCGAAATCAAGAATTGGACTCTTAACCAACTGAACCACCTAGGTGCCCCAGTGATTGATTGTATTTAAAAGTCTAGTATATTAGTGTGTGCCATAAGTATTTCACTAATCATTTTGCCACTATAAGATGCGAGTTAATGACAGATTAAAAAAAAAAAAACAAACCAAAATCAATAAACGAAACCAAACACACACACACACACACACACACACACACACACACACACACAAATACTGTTATATATACTACAATTGATGCAGTCACTCTCTCTATCTCATCATATAAATATTTTTCTTGCTAGGTAGAGTAAGCTGCATTTGGATAAATTTTAAGTATGCCCAGTTCATTTTTATGCATTTTATCACAGATATGCATTTGTATTTAGACAATTAATGATCATCTATGGGGAACATGGTTTACTCTAGCTTCTTGTGAGTCATGACTATCATTAGACTTCAACGAATTCCTAAATAATTTGTAACTACAAGTTATTCAGGATGATTTCACAGGTATAGATATTGCCAAGTAGCAATCTTTTCTGGAAATACTCTTAAACATTGTCATTGTTGCTAACTATACAGCAATTAAGTGAATGCAGATTGTTGCTCCAGATAATAAGATTCATTAATTACACTAAAATTTCTAGATAGGCTTGTATGTTTTAATGAAGTAGGGTATAGTTAGAACAATTTTTTATATTGTTTTATATTGTAGTCCAATTTTTCATTATCTGTTTTTTAGGTCCATATCTCCCAAAACAATTATAATGCACATTTTGGCGGGATTTCAGATAATGGTGAAAACTAGATAATGCTATGACATAAACCTAAAGACAATAGAAATTGAAACAAGTGTATTTTTTTAAAAAGTGTCTGAATGAATTGTATATTCTATGGGGCTGGCATTTTGCTAACAATTGGATTTTCACTAATTATGGACACCAAGTTATCTTTAGTAATTAATTGCTTTTTAAAAATTATTAGGTCAGAAAAATTCACAAAAGTTACTGACTTTACTAACTTACATTATTTTATTTCATATCTAAGGAAATAATTTTGCTTCATAACCATAATCTATCTGAACAACAAACATCAAAAAATAAACTTGAAAATATAAAAGTAGGAAGTCAAATGATAGGTGAAAATATATTAATATGTTAGGTGGGGGCCAAGATACTGTTTTTTTCAATCACTTTATCATCATCTGGAGAAAAAATATCAATACTCAATTAAGAAAAAGAATTGCCAAGATCCTTACATTCCATTATACATATACAGTGTACAGTGAAAGAAAGGTTATCCGATATTTTGTGGTGCCTATAAAATCCTAAACCTGTGAACCTATTTACCTTGGACAAATTTAAATCAAGTCTATTGTCTAGCAATCAGATCAGTAGTTTGAATTCCTGCTAATATTCACATACAAAATTCAAATACAAATTTCCAACATCATGGATAATCTCTCTGTTTTAAATATTTATAAACGCTATATTGAAGTCAATTACTGACTAGATTGCTTGAAAAATATCCAACTAGTTCTCCCCACCCCATCCATTGAGAATTCACCACTATATTAAATAATGAAATTAATCCATTCAACAAAGATACTAATATTTGAATATCCTTTGTATACCACATGCTACTAATTTATTATATTTATTCCTCACAAAACTTTAAGTAGTATCTCAGTTGTATTATTATATTCATAATAGAGGTAAGAAATTAAAACTGATGAGGAGAAGTAAATGGCTGACAACTTAATGTACTCCAAGCCAGAATGTTCATAAAGTGAACTGTCCAAATATATATTATTTAAAGGGACTTTTGGGATATTTAGAAATAACTTCAAGTTTTAAGATTGCTGTTTTCTTTACATGTTGATCTTGTTCACATCATAAAACTTAAGAAGAATCCTCATCTAAACATTTCTGATGTTTAATGTAAAAATTGATGAACTTTTCTTCTAACAAGGTAATGTTGAGTTTGTAAAGAAAAGAATTTAAGGGGCGCCTGGGTGGCTCAGTCGGTTGAGTGTCCAACTTTGGCTCAGGTCATGATCTCAGGGTTTGTGTGTTCAAGCCCTACGTTGGGCTCTGTGCTGACAGCTTGGGGCCTGGAGCCTGCTTCAGATTCTGTGTGTCCTTCACTCTCTGCTCCTCCCCTGCTCACACTCTCTCTCTCAAAAATAAATAAAGATTTAAAAAATTTTAAAAAAAGAATTTAAAAGTAGAGGAAATACAATGAACATTTTTTTTAAGTTTATTTATTTTTGAGAGAGAAAGAGAGAGAGAGAGCATGTGCATGAATGAGTCAGGGAGAGCCAGAGAGAGAGGGAGAGAGAGAATCCCAAGCAGGCTCTGTGCTGTCAGTGCAGAACCCCATGCAGGACTCAATCCTATGAATCTGAGATCATCACCTGAGCTGAAATCAAGAGTCAGACACCTAACCGAAAGAGCCGCCCAGGCACCCCGAACAACTTTTGTCCTAAGAAAATAACAAGCTATTTTAATTTATGTAAGATCATTTACATACCTTAAGTTCTAAGGAATAATACACAAGAATAAAGATTAATTACCTACTATAATATATATGAAAGCAAAACATTTATGATTAATACTATAAAGATGATTGATTAGGTAATATCATCATCCACAATACATTTTAATTAAATCACATTTACATATTGTGGAGTGTGTAGTTATTTCTTAGTTAGCTCATCAACTCTATCATTTAATTGAATTCAGCAGATTTCATGAGCTCTAGACTTTTGATTTAATATGTGGTGACCTAAGATTTATATATAATTATATGTATGACTGTATATAACTATATTTCATACATATGTCAACTATACTCAAAAAATTAAAAAATAAGTAAACAAAAATGTAAAAAATATATGCATATACATATACACATATAATGTATGCATATAGATATGCACATGGTTTAACCAACATTCAAAGAAGCAGGCCAGTCCAGACACAGTTACATTCAATTATTTTATCATTTTGTTAGCTGTTTATAATAGTGGAAACATACACCTAAATAATTCAATATACTTTATAGAATTGAGTGTTCCTTTTGACTTCATTAGTGAAATTATTAAGGTAATTAGTTTTGCCAGAGCCTTTATCGAGTATTTCATATATGATTATAATATTTTTGCATCACTACAATGAATAATGATAAATTATGACAAATTATGAATTATAATAAATGTGACAAAGTTTAAAGGAAATATCTAGTTTTTGTTTGTTTAGGCTATAGTCTTCTCTTCATATACCACCTGAGAAGTTTCCTACTTGTGGTTCTTGGCTCCATGGTAGAACCATTTGGAGAGTCCTTAATAATCCTGATGAATAGGTAACACCTCAAATGCATCAAAATTATTGAGTATGAGGGTCCATGCATTAATATTTTCTAAAGATCTATGGTAATTTCTGTGTGCAACCAGTGTGGGGAAACACTGTTCAGAAGTGATAGGGATCTTGTGATAAATTGCAAATTCCATGCTGTTATCATTATATCTGTTGTAATAAAGACTTTAAATTTTTTTATTGTTTTTTATTATATTAAGAATACAGTATTTAACTGTTTCTGATCACTATCATTTCTCACCAAAAAAATGTTTTTTGGATTCTGAATCTTTTAAAACAGTATTTCTCTGCTTACCCTGAGTTAGAACTTTAAGGAATTTCCTGATATGAAGAAAAATAAACATAAAAATAAGAAAATATTTCATGAGAAAATTAGCAAATAGGTTTGTTAATGTACACATATTATATTTGACATTTGGAGGTATACCTTAAATTGATATGACTTTTCAAATAACCCATTTAATATTTTATATTAGAAAGAATGTCATCTAAACTGGTTGAAAACATGTTGCTTAAACTGTTAAATTGAAATTTTACAGAAAATGGATTTACGTAGGGTGAATCCTCTCAATTCTTGATCATAATAATTGAAGAATATATTTGTACATATATAAAGAAAGACTAGCCAAAAAAATAAGCTTTTTAAATTTTATTTTCAGAATTCTAATTATACAACTATTTGTTTTCAAAGAAAACAGGGAAAACTTTGCAATAAAAAATGTATGCATTATTTCCTGAGCATTAGTGTTTTAAATTATCAAGCTAGAGACTAACAGTGCCCTTTGGGTCAATAGGCTACTTAAGCATTTAGTTAAATTTATATGAGTACATTGCTTGAAAGATAATTATAATGATATAAAATGATTCAGTTCAGTGATTCCAGTGTAGGTTAAAGATAATGAATCTTTTGTATCATTCATCGAGGGAATATTAACATTATTGAGTCCCATGACTGCTAATGAGCTTTTTGCAAGAAAAAAGAATAAATTACACGGAGGGATATTTTGATTATTATGAGCATTATATTTAAAAAAGTAATTAGTATGCTTGTGAGTAAATAGCAGTGTTGGAATTGACTTTGATCGTAAGTAAGCTAAATATTGCAGCCATCACAATTTTTGTGAAAACTAATCCCATAACAAATTAGAAAAGTTAGAGAAGTTTTAAATAAAATATAGTTAGGAAGATTTCAAGATTTATATCAGTAAAGGGGAAATAGAAGGATTTCTTTTATATATACAATACTCTTCTATATTTAATAGCACATATGTTAGGAAACTTACAGTGCAAAAGGACCTCTTGATAGAAGAAAGTTGAAGGTCTTGGGATTTATAGCTCTAGAAACATTTTTTTTTAATGTTTATTTTTGAGCGACAGCACAAGCAGGGGAGGAGCAGAGAGAGGGGGGGAACAGAGAATCCAAAGTGGGCTCCGTGCTAACAGCAGAAAGCCTGATGTGGGCTTAAACTTGCAAAACATGAGATCATGACCCAAGCCAAAGTCAGATGCTTAACCAGCTGAGCCACCCAGGTGCCCCTAGCTCTAAAAACTTTTTAACTTATCATAATAGGAAAAGGGAAACATGAAAATGTATCTAAGTGATTGAATACAGCTAATATCCTTCTCTGTGCCCCCGTTACATGGGTTTGGAAAATGAAGTCATTCCTGCAAATCTGAATGGACAGATTCTGATATATGAAGAAAAGTGGGCTCTGGGTTTCTTGTAAAGTGGAATGGTGCGTGTTTAACTTGTGTTGAACCTTAGGGTTTGGCAGTGTCTCTGAACCAGAGTAGACACTTAGTAAATAAATATAAAGTTAAATCAAGAATGTAAATATTAAGAACTGAATTTGAGTTTAGTTAGAAGTGACAAATAACTAAGTATTGATTTTATATAGGATTGTTCATCCACTTATTCATAGCCTAGATAAAATTTACTGAACTCAAACTAAAAATAATTTTATTCATAAGGATGAATAAAGGAGAAAAAAGCATGTCATAGCTGTACAAAACAGGATTTAAAAAAATGGAAGCTCAAGTTTATGGCTGTAGAATGTTTTAATATATGGAAAATAGAGATTTCTATGGATTACTGGAGGTCAACTGTAAGACATAAAGTATATGTATATAATGAGGAAGATGTAGTAGATACCCTGTGATACCCAAACCACATTCCCTGGCCTTCTGAGAATGTTTCAGTGTTGGTGGATATATTGGTGTGAGGTTAGACTTACTTTGGCTTTTCTTCTTCCCTATCTCACTCACCCTACTCTCTATGATTACCCTCAATAAACTATTGTTGCCTAGTCTTATCACAGCTTATGCTTTGTGGAGTGGGGAGTGACAAAATTCAAATCAACAGGGAAATTTGGCAGTCTTCCCATGAATAACAAATGGCTTCGTAGATGGACAGACCTGGTTAGGGCCCTGATCCCATTCCAGATATGATTTAGAGAAAATGTCATTTATTCTTTCAGAAGCTAGTTATGAAGCACTTACTATTTTTATGGCACTATAGTAAATAAGATTAAGGAAGCAAACTACCTACCAAAACCAGGGTGTTTTCTAGGAAAGTATGAAGGCCTTGAGATAATGTCTTTAGTGTGCATGAGGAAAAGCAGGACTAGCATGACTGGAGCATAAAACTGAGAGTGATTGGAAGTGAAGCCTAACCATTGACCTGTATGCTTTAATCTTTTGGCTACTTTGTCACTCATTACTGCACTTTAGATCCTTATATTGGATGAGCTTCTTCCTTTCTATTTCAAAATAACCTTTATTGTATCTCAACTCTTCCCTCAAACAAGACAACAGCTACCCACCAGGTACCATGATTGCACTATTCTTCATAGCCTAGACAACATTTTCTGTAAAAATACCAATCTTTAAAATCCAGTTTACAAATTTGCAAGTTAAAAGTTTCAATCTTTAAACTCTGTCCTTTTTAAAACATAAACATATAGTTAAAATCACTATCTTTATATCCAAACCATCAAACTTTTTTTTTTTTTTTAAGAGACATTGAGAGAGAAGAGAGCTAGAGTGGGGGGAAGGGCAGAGAAAGAGATAGAATCTTAAGCAGGCTATTCAATGTGGAGCCCAAGATGGGGCTTGGTCCCATGACACAGGGAGTAACCTGAGCTGAAACTGAGGATCAGATATTCAGGTGACTGAACTACCCAAGCACCCCCTACTATCAAACATTTATTAATATTTTGGGGGAAATGTGATTCAATTATAAGAAAATTTACCCTAGAGAATTTTCATAAGAATTTGCTGTGGTAATGTTAGTGATAACATTTTGAAATTCATTAAAGCCAAACAACTATAGAAATTAACATTATTACTAATTTTGTGGTGAATGTATATGTTTAATAAAACACACAAATATTAAGAGGTGTTAACAATTTTGTATTTTTTAATATATAAATCAATTTTTGTGTATAACTGTATGAACTTACATCTCAAAATTTGAAATGCAATTCACCAAAAATGATAAATAAATATACATGATATGAGGCTTATATTTTTACTGGCATAACAGTTTAATTTTATATAACTTATGAACAATTTAAAATACTTAGTTTATGCATTTGATTCAGAAAAGTGAGATGTACTTAGAATATCCTCAGAGAAACTGATTTCTGAAAGAAGTTTTTGACACTAACGTTTTGGCTGCAAAGAAATATGAACTTGAATCGCCCTATTAGATATCTGATAAAGGGTGATTTTAAAAATATGAAATTATAACACTCTGCCAGGTGGCAATTCAGACCTTTCCAAGTGTGTGAGATAATGGAAGAGATTAAATGAAAGGTGATATTCAGTATAAATGAAATGATATTATGCTAAATGAGAACCTCTTGCAAGAATGATATGAAATTGGAATTTTTTTCACGTGAAAAAAGGAAACTTGCCAGGACATTCAGAAGAGTGAGCCAATATTCTCTATTTAATGGGTTCTTATATTTTAAATTCAATTTTATGCAATTCTTATAATTTGATGTTAGATTTTTTTAGTTAACTTGAATATATCTGTCACCCTAAATATTACAAAATATATTTCTCCCACAAAAGCAAGATTTTTTTATGAATAGTGTGATATATTCTTATTCTTTGTGAAGGTAAATATAGAATATAAAATATGAATATGAAAGTATACTTTTTCTTTTGCTGAATACTAGTTTGCTTTTATATGTAATTTTCCTTTGAGAGATTGACCCATAAAATGACATATAATTTTCCAACTATATTTTCCAACTAAACTGTAAAAATGACATCTGTTCCGGTGCATGTAATGTCTATGAGGTTAAAAAAAAAAGTTTATGTCATGTATATATATGTTTTTAAATATCATTGATTTTTATTTTTTCTTTGATCTGTCTGAGACTATAAACATTTTTTAGTTGTATCATATACTGTGTATATATATATATATATATAGTATTATATATTGTATATTGTATTATAATATGTATATATTGTATTATATTACAAATAGATTATCTCAGAGAAAAATGCATATTGTAGGGTATGCAAAATCTAGGATGAATTTTTATTCAACTTGACCTCTATAATATCAACATGTTAAGTTTCAACAGGTGATGAAAAGAAACACAATAATGTCATGGGTGATTCTATTATTGTATAAAGCGCTGCATAAATAAACAGATGGAAAAAAATAGAGAGGAGTGAGGAAAGTTACAGAGCAATCTTAGTAGTTGTATCTGTTACAATGAAATTTGCAGAAGAGTTGTCAAGAGCACAAAGGGTGAAAAAGTTGAGAAAGAAGTTTAGAAAGAAGTTACTATGGTTTCTGTCAATTGTGACAGTATTTTAAAAAATGAATAGAAAAGAGAAGTAATGGAAAGCAACTGTTTCTTCTTAACAGTTTTGTGCAAAGACTGCCAGTTTTCATGAGAAACGAAAAATCTGATACAAGATGGAATCTCATAAATGAGATTCTGGGGGCCAGATTGAACAGCTTTGATGCCTGATAATTAATTAAATTGCAAGTGGTTGAGAAAAGATTTAAATTTCCTCAAAACATTAATTTCAGAAATTCTACAAGGAATTAAACTACACTATACTAAAGACATGAAAATCTAAAATAATTGCATTTGTTGAGATCATTTTTATCAGTTACTCAGTCATAACTGAACCTCTCATACTTCACTCCCATTCTCAGAATGTTGTAAATTCCTGTTATTTCTGCTTTAACATTATATCCCATTATTATTTTTCAATCATTTAAAATAATCAGTAGATTCAAAATTGCTAAAAAAAAAAAAAAAGTACTTTAGAGGCTCAGGATTCCACTCAGATATTAGAAACTAATAAGCAGGTAAACTTGTCTATTTTATTTATGCATTTCTGTGGTTACATTTCTAGCTTTAATATCACTTTATCACGTTAGCTCACAATGTTTATATATATGAGGAAAGTCTTCCTAAGCTGATTAAAATTATGAGTCAATGCTTTATCTTAAAATGCTGTTCATTCAAAGCAACTTAAATGCATTAAATTCTTCAGAAATTGTACCTCCAGGGAAGGTGTTTAGTTTACAAATTCATTTTTTTTTCCGTATTTTGAGTGGTATACCATCCTGAATGTAAAGCATAATTAATTCTACTGCCCAGTGTCCAAAATTGATCTAATTGCTTTAGAATGGCAATGAATTCAAAGATTTAGTTTTTCTCTTCAAACCAATAATAGATGGTATCATTTAAATGCTATTTATTAGCTCTTTCACAATATTATTCAACAAATTCACCTCAGAATTTGACTTTCAGAAAATGGTATTCTATTCATATAAACTTGAACATTCCTTTAGACAATTATAAATTGTCTTAAGCAATTTCTAATATACTTTAGAATAAGATATATACATTAGTAAATCATTTTATTTACCTATGATCACTTTCATGCTTATGACAATAGAAAATTAATGTATCTTCTCAAGTGGTTCAAAAAAAATTTTTTTAGATGTTTTTGAATCCAGGTTTGAAGTGCCTTCAAGACAAGAGCTACATATTTCTTGTTCTTTGTTTCTCCTGGAACCGAACATTTTGCCATCTAAATAAATACGCTTAAAAAGTAAACTAATGTTAACTGTTTTCTCCTTGAATTGTAAGAGCTCAGTATATATTTAGAATATTATTATCATGTATTATGTGAAACATTTCCTCAGTTTTTGATATATAATGTTTATTTTAATTTTTCAAATACTGAAATAAAAAAAAGTGTAAAGTAAGTAAACATTGTCAATCCTACAGCATTCCAGAAATAGCAAATTTTATTTCACTCTAAATTATCAGACATTTCTTTACATATGTATGTACACACACATTCATGTACATACATTTTTGTTTATATATTCAATGTAAGTTTTTTTAATTTACTTTTTTCAATTGGAAATAAGTATGGGAAAAAAACAACAAAAGAAGCATGGATATATTTTTATGTCAATAAATAAAAAAATCAATACTTTTAATAGAATTATAAACAAATTGTATGTATGTACCAAATTTATTCAAACTTTTTGTTGAATATTTAAGATTTATGCTTTCAATTTGATAATTGCAAATGCATGGATGCATATCTTTGTGTCCAATTGTTTTATTAGAGTGAGTTTCTAAACATTTGATTTGGTGAGTGGTACCTGGGTGCCTCAGTCTGTTGAATATTCAACTCTTGATTTTGGCTCAGGTCATGACCTCACACTTTGTGGGACTGAGCCCCACATCAGGTTTTGCACTGATGGAGGAACCTGCTTGGGATCCTGTCTCAGATTTCTGTCTTCCCCTTACCTGTTTGTGCATGTGCACTTTCTCTCTCTCAAAATAAATGAATAAACTGAAGAAATAAATGAAAATAAAAGTTGAATTGCTGAATCATAGGTAATCTCATTAAATTTATATGACATATCAAAAAGGAGTATTTCTAAAAGGTTAGATCAATTTACATGTATAACAACATTATGTATAATTCCCACCAAACACTGGGTACTATATTAAATTGTTTACTAGGATAACAGAATAAATGAATATCACTTTATTTAATTTGTATTTTTCTGATTAATAATGAAGTTGTAAATTTTTGGGCATGCATTGTCCATTGTGTTTTTGTGGATATTTTTTTTCTTAGTGGTGGTACTCTTCACCATGTTTTTAATTGGGAATCAATTGTATTATATTTATTATAGATAATTATTTAATATTTTTCAACATTTATTATGAAAGTTGCAAATGCAATAAAGTTAAGGGTCATTTATAATGAACAATGTTGATCTACCACCTAGATTTTGCCATTAATATTTTTCTAAATGTGCTATAGCACAAATAAGTCCATGTAATCTTTACTGTATCCATTTGTTGACCATATCCATATCCAATTTTAAAATTTACAATGCAATATACAAACCTAAGTGTACATTCTGAGTTTTGACAAATACATGCTAATCTATAGCCAGAAACTTAGCAAGATTATAGTAATGACTTTAACCCTTTATATTTCATATGTCTTTACCTTTTCTCTTCTCTTTTTACTTAATACGTTGCTGTATGAATTTTTAAACTGTAATTAATTGAATGTATTTCCCCTTTCATGTTTTCTGCCTTTTAATTCTGCCCTAAAGTGGCCTGTACACCAGGACTGTAAAATTACTTATTTGTTTTCTGGTAACTATCATTATAGTATGATCAGATGTTGAATAAGATTCTTCTTGTTTTATTGCTAAGCTGAAGGAAATAACAATAATTGCCATCAGTAACACCCTCACATATCCTAAAGAAACTCCAAAAGGGACACTTTTTTTAATAACTATTAATTAAAAGCAGAATCAGTTCCAATCAAACGTTGGTATTTATTGAAGAGGAAACTTAGTACATCAAAAGTCTAATTTTTCCCTGTTTGTTGTTTAAAGAGCATAGTGTAAAAAGATTTTACACTAATTACCTTAACTTATAATTACTATAATTACCATGAACTTTATATTCATTAAGCTTTTAGATTTGTCCTTGTCTTAAGTATCAATTTTGGCAAGGACATATCTAAAAACTGAACAAATATAATGTTTCTGTGTAACATTATGTATGACAGCTTTTCGACGTGCTGTCTTTAATAAAATAAACACAGATTTTATTTAAAAAAAAATGAAAAGACAAAAATGTACTTCAAATATAAAATCCAGTTTGCTAACGTAATTATATTCAACAAGTTGTCTTCACAAACTTTTTTGAAAACACTAAGTCAACAAAGAAAAATACAGCCTAAAATATTTATGTCCTTTTTGGAAGATTTTTAATAACAGTCATGAAGAAATATCCAGGATTTACCAGAATCATAATAAAACTCAGGTTATTTTGAAATTAACAGAACATTGTTTATGTAGTAATAGATACTCTTCAGTGTGATATGTATTAAAATGTTTCAGGTTAATGCACAAAGCCCACATTATTTTCATTTCAAAATATATTCTCAACTGAAATGAGGTTCAAATAAATGTTAATAGGTGATATTATAAAAATATTTGTCTAGAGGAAAATATGCTATAGATGATTTATGAGGGGAATTATGGTTTTTATTCATCAATGTTAGGTACTCCTAAGCCTATGGAGATATTATCCCTGTTCCCAAATGACCATCACTTACTTCTAAATCCAAGCTCCAATGTCATTTCTCTCACCTTGTTTTGTGGTCCATTTTCCTAATGGCAGTTATACTGGAATTCCTGTAACCCTAATTTATATACGTGTGTTTATATATCTGCCCCTTTCTAATGGGCTCTTACTCCTGAAGCAGAAATTGGCAGATCATTCTATTGTTTGAACTTTGAATATTAATTAACAATTTTAAATAGGTAAATGGCTTAAACATTTAGACCAAAAGTTCTTTAGTATATTTTTGTTACATCTATCTACATTTCTTGACCATGGCTGCTATCACCCTAGACCCAATAAAAATGATCCCTTGACCAACCTACTTTAATACTTCCAAAGTGGTCTCCTACTTATCCCTTAACAATTCTCCTTATTATATGTTGAGTGGGACAAAGGCTACTCAGACAGAATGTCAATATAACAAGTATCAAATGCACCTTTCCTAGGAAAACTGAAAAGTGTGTCACATCACAGAATTTTCACTTCAAAGAGTATTTTCTGTCTCTTCCCTACAATGGGACCATACCTGTTAGTTTTTATCACACCTCTCTTTTCATTCAGATTATCTCAACCTGCACCTACCCTGTTACTATGTGTGGCCTATTTATTGTCTATCTCCCCATAGACTGTAAATTTTACAACAAAAGAGATCTTGCCTTTCTTGTTCAGTGTATCTAACCACATGAACATAAATACCACAGGGTCCAAAACTTTAGATTGTTTTTTTTTCACACATTCTTCCTTCCTAGAATTGTGTCTGGCATATTGTAGAAACTTATCAAATATTTGTTGAAAGGATGAATGAATACTGATGAATGATGTATGCATAGCATACAGCATATAGTAGATATGCAGAAAGTATTTGTTGCATCATGAATTATTTAAATAATGATTATTTTTACTAACAGACTAGTCAAATTTAGTAAAATAATTAAAATGCATTTCATGAGCAAAATGTGAATTTCTATTATAACTTAATTTAATGATGGAAGTTTTCTAAACTCTAGTAATACTAGTGAAAATGCTTTTGTCTAAGTCTTCTTGAATCAGTGACTCTCCACTAAATTTTAAATTTTAAGAGGAATGGAAAAATAAAGCAGTGACAAAATTTAAAAAAAATTGTTGAACTTCTACATGAAAGATGTAATTATATCCTTTGAAAATATACATTTTATCTGATACCTAAAATTATGCACCCACATAGCTAATGATAGACCAATGAAAGATTTGACATTTAGACACTTTTGCCATATTTTGTTGCATAGGCTGTAAGAACAGAGCTGTTGGTATTTTCTCCATACCAGCATTATACAGCCCACAATGAAAGCAGAATACAGCAAATAAATAGGTATCTGTGTTTAATTAACCAGTGCTTAAAAAATAATGATATGTTTTGATATTTCTAAATTAGAAGGTTTGAAAACTGCCACTGTTTCCCACACTATTGTTCTCACTGTTGACATGTTATTACTCCTAATTGGTCAAAAAAGAAAGTCTCACACTTGACATTTAGCCACATGTTCACTTTTCAAACCCAGCTGCAGTTTTACAAATCTGTATTTCAAGGAAGATTAACAGCCAGTTCTATGTTTATTTCATGGAGAAATTCATTTCAAGCTATGATTCCATCTTAGATCTCACAAATTTGATAGACTCACAGTGAAAAAAGGTTAATAATGTTTCTTGGATGGAATTACCATCTATCAAATGTTTTGATAGGGCCCATTTCCTATTATTTTGAGTTATTAGCAAAAATCATAGCAAGAGGAAGAACAAACTATCTGCTTACTGGTACTACTAGTGTGTCTGTAGGGAAAAAAAGAAGCATAATTGACTGTAGCCATGGGGATTTGAACAATTGTACAGGTTAATAACAGTTTACTGCATTGCTTTATATTATTGATATCACATAATTTCTTTATAGAGATTATTAGGTTTTTTGTTATTTTTATTGTTATGATTTGCCAAGCCAAAAATGTATCGTCCAATTATGTAACCATGGAATTAAAACTAATCATGAATTGATCTTAAAGTATTGAATCTTAGTGTATTTAAACTATTCTTTAAAAGTAAGCAGTAGTACATTTGTTTCCATGACTTTATAAATTGTATTAGCTTTCCAATTTTAAATTGGAGTGTGGATTTATAACTTCTGAATTACCTAACTTTATTATTCATGCTAAGCAACTTGTGTTTAGACATATTTTTATTCTATTATATCTAAATGATAAAGTTTTGAAAGGAACTACAAATTCATATACACAGAAATGGAAACTAAGTGATATGAATTACATTGAAATCCCAGTATCAATGTTTTCTTTGCAAAACAAAAATTCCTTTTTTTTTTTTTAATTTATTTTGAGAGAGAGAGTGTAAGCAGAAGAGGGACAGAGAGAGACAGGGAGAGAGAGAATCCCAAACAGGTTCCATGCTGTCAGCACAGAGCAGGACATGGGGCTCGATCTCACAAACCATGTGGTCATGACCTGAGCCAAAATCAGAAGGCAGACACTTAACTTACTGAGCCAGCCAGCAACCCCACAAAATAAAATTCTGATGGCTTATCAAAAAGGAGAGAGAAATTCCATAGAATAGTCCAAGAGGGTAGAGTGGATAGTGATATGGATAAAATTTCCACTATTGTTTTGTTTAATATGCTTCCTTTATATATTTTATCTAAGTCTTATTTCAGGAACATACTTAATGCAACTAATATAGTTATATGAATACAAATAAATTTAATTCTTTAATTTTGAAGTTAGAGGACAAATTCACATACATTTTTTTAAATGCCAGAGTCCAGGTACCCATGTTTTTTCCTGAATAGAGATTTGTTTATGATGCTAGATCTTTTTAAATTCCTATGAACTTGTTCTTCATATATATGAGGGGGTAATGTGTTTTTATCATTTAGATTTCTGAGCACATGCCTTGTGCTATTATAGCACATCTGTTTGGGAATAGAGTTGGCATGGCAAACCAAGTTACAAAGGGAATACATAGATGATGCTGGAGATAATGCTTAATGGTTGACATTTAATTTGGGAGTATAAGAAGATAAGAACCAATTATATCCATGAGGAATGTTAGATATATTGAAGGATTAATACTGAGCAGAAAACTTGCCCAGAGTCACAAGAGTCCTGGATGAGGATACTTTTGCAGGTTTACCTGAACCATTGGTGTTGGGGGTACTGGGAGGGGTGGGGGATCAGCCATATTTACTTGGCAGGGCAACAGGGTTAGGCAGAAAGAGCTTTAAGTGAATGTTTTTCTGAACTACCCTTGGTTCCAGAGTGCGTTAGGACACAGAATTCATAAAGTGGCTTATGGGGGCCTTGTAGGAGAGTTTCTTACACAAAATGTTGTGAAATAATCACGCACCCTTTCTAGCTAGAGGAAAAGGAGATCATAGCCAGATGTCATAAATGACAGTGGCAGTAAGAGAAGCTGAGGTGAAGCCAAATGAGTCCATGATAACTTTTACACTCTTTCTGAGCTGAGAGATCTATAGCTAATATAGAATGAGCAGTCATTGCTAGCAGCTGTCAGCAAGACGTAAATGGTCTTGGCATATCAATTTGGAAACTGTAGGAAGCTGGACTCCAGGACCTCCCTCTCTTTTTAAAAACTATTTCTCTACCACTATGAGATATCATATCTTATGAATAAGTTTCTATTTTAGAAAGAAGAGAAGGGTATTTGAGAGACTAAACGTTTTACTCAGAAGACACTGAACACCTACCCACAAAGGTTAAATAATTCATTCAAAGAAGCAGTTAGTAAGTGGCAGAGTTGGAATCTTTCTTTCTTTCTTTTTTTTTTTTCATTTATCCATTTGTTTATTTAACATTCAATAAATCTCCTCCTAGAATCAAGACTGCACTAAGCTCTGGGAAGACTTCAAATTAGTTCATTTTTTTAATATATGAAATTTATTGTCAGATTAGTTTCCATACAACTCCCAGTGCTCATCCCAAAAGATGCCCTCTTCAATACCCATCACCCACCCTCCCCTCCCTCCCACCCCCCATCAACCCTCAGTTTGTTCTCAGTTTTTAAGAGTCCCTTATGCTTTGGCTCTCTGGAATCTGAAGCTAAGTAGTTCTGTTCCAGATGCTATGTCCCAACTACCATACTACTATTTCTTTTGCTCCAGATATTGGTCCAGTTGAGAATGCCTTGGAAAGCTTATAAACTTACATACTGAGTAGAAATTAGGATACAGTTTGTAAAAGTGAACTCTGTGAAATAGCTAACATATGATTCAAAATTTCTTTGGAATGAGGTCTACTGGCTAAAAGAGTCAACAAAAAATGCATTAATTATGTTTTAGTGAGTTATGTAAATGGGTCTATTGCATGTAGGTAACACATCAATGTAGATGTTATGTGACTATGTGGTTCATATTATCTTATTGGCCCATACCCAGGGAATATTAGATAGTATAAAGATTGGTTAGAAATCATTGAATTGTATTCTCCAGAAGTGCCTAATGTTATTTTATCTCCTTGTCCTTTGAATAATCGTAAACTTATTGAAAGTATTATACCAGTTTTCCTAGTAGAGATAAGAAGAAATTCCTAAATAAAAGGAGAGAACTGAGATTTTTGTGGTCTGCTGAACATCAGGAATCTGTGACCACCACCCTGTGACAAAACTAGTGGAGGTAGTTAAAATGTTACACAGTTGACTGCTGGGCTTTAGAGATTGCATTTACCAGTCTTTATAATGATTTCAGTACCTCGTGCATGGAGTGAAAGTTGCAGGGAGACCAGCTTTCAAGAAACCAGAGAGAGATCTTGAATAATGTTGATATTAGCAGCAATCATGACAGATTGTTCTTAAATCCTGCCCTTCATCCTCTGAACTTATGAAATGACCTGTAATATGGTTTCTTCAGATTAGATGGTGTATTGAGAACCACAGTTGTCCTTAAGATGGAACTTCTCTAAGAAGTGATAGAATGGGAGCGAATAGGATTAAATCAGGATCGAGAGCCATTAGAAACCCTTGAATTTTGGCACTTATGGAAATAAACTCCAAATCAATTAACAATGTGCTTCTTGCGTCACAACATGTTGTGAGCGTCCATAGATACGATCCTGCAAGTGAGGCAAACTCTCCTTGTGTCTGTAGTTCCCAGGAATTTTATATTATTATTCCAGCCCACATTGAGCCTTCAGCAATTCATTACAAATTTTAGCTGAATCTTCTAGCCATGGCTTCTATGTTGGCTCTGTTTTTCTCTTGTGATCAACCCACAAGATGAAATCAGAGCCTATACCTCATCTGTCTCTGGAGGTATCTTTTATTTAATTTTGGCCGTATTAGTAGTCCGATGAACTTAGCTTTCCAATAGGTTCAAATAAAGCTTTGATTTTGTAGATTACTCAGCTGTACTTAATATTTTTTAAGTGGGAGTGCTGATCTTTCCATTTTTCTACATCCTAATCATAAGCTGGAAATCCTTTCACATAATCTTTGACATTAAAATAATTACATATAATGAAGACCAAACTTAATACTCTTCAAAACAAATAAAACATACATGATTTTTTACCACTTTGCTCCTTAAAATTTTTATTACATTTTGGTGTTTAAATAGAGTTGATCAGTTTTTTTTCTGGATGTCAGTAAGTCTGTGTATTTGGTCTGAACATAAAGAAGTTTAAGGGATATTTTATTTTCTTGACATTTGGAGCTATTAATTCCTTCTTCATATGGGTTATTTTTGAAGTGACAAAAATACTCAATGCATATAGATAATCTTTAACAGATTTATACAAATTCACTTCTCATTATTCACTATATTCAACATTAAAGTTCCTTTTGGTGAAAATAAGTTTTCTTTGAAGCGAGACTACAATTGAAAATAATATGTGCATGCATGTAACTGATTTTTTTGAACCATCTCATGATTTTATTTAAATTTTAATTTCTAGTTGGAAAGACCACTTCAGGATTTAAACAGGAAGTGTCCTTGTTTGCATTTTGGAAAGATCCCTCTGGTATCTGTGAAAATTGGCTAAGAGAGGCAGTGGAAGTAGGGTGACCAGTTTAAAGACTGTTGAAGTACCCAGAGCAAGAAGTTATACACAAAATTAGCAGTGGAGGGAGTGGAAAAAAGGAACAGATTTTAGAGACAGTGATGAAGGAAAAACTGAACAGGATGAGGCAACTAAATTAGCTAGGGAGAGTTAAGAAGGCATCAGACATCCAGGTTTGTGGCTTGTTAATTGCAAGACAATGAAGAGTTGATTTCCAGTTTAGACATGCTGACTTTGAAATAGATACCAACAGCCATTGGATGACTGAGTCTGGTATTCAAGAGACCAGTAATTTGAGTGGTGAAAAACTATGAGGGGAAGAGGATGGAACAATATTATTCTGAACTCTTCTCAACAATATTATTATGTTTCCAATTTACATTGTTGGGGCATTTATCTATCCGTCTATTCACTCAGTAATTTGCTAGTAAAGCCTCCTCTGTTAGGTACGATGTTAGTGAAGGGTATAAAATGGGAGTGAATAAAAGTTATTCCTACCCTCTTATAGCTTAGTATGAATATGAATTTCTTAAAATATATAAGAGCATTCCTAATTTATTGTTCTGTAGAATATTGTTCTGGGTGAGGCTAATTGTTTACCCTTCATATAAATCCTCAATGCTGAAATGAAGGGAAGGGGTGCTGTTTTTTGACTCTCTCCTGGAGAGTAACTGAATGTATTAGTAATTAAAAGCACTGGGGGTCCTACTATTAACAAATCTGTCTAACCAGAATTTTTGATCATGAGCCAATTTTTAAAAATATTATGCCTGTTTATATCTTATTAGGTATAATACTAGTTTGGGATACAGTGATTTCTAGTGTAATGTTCATGTGTGTTATTTCATTTTGAACTCCAGGTCCTTTGTGAATCTGTATCAGATTTAAATTGCTTCAATTTTCTGGCTTCTTTTTTTTTGCTGAAAGCAGAAACTCATCATTCTAATGGTATTCTTAAAGGACTATTATTTCCTTAATTAATGACTGTGTCTTGTTAGAACTACTGAAACAAAAATCTTATCATCTCACTAAATAGTTAGAATAAGATCTTAACAACATTCTTTCATCCATGTCAGTTTTAAGATATGAAATGATTTAAGTGACTATTTCCAATTTTCTGAAGAAAAAGGAAGAACGCAAGGTGCTCCTCTGAATTCTTGATTGAAAACCAGCTGACGCACGTGGTATTTTCAGGATAATTATCAGGCATCTTTATAAAAATATTCATCTTGCTATTCTACCTGGTCTTGGTGTGTGCTTTGAATAATTGCTCTTGTGAGAGTAATGTCACTGCACATCAAAACCTGTATTTTGGGGGCACCTGGGTGGCTCCATTGGTTAAGCTTCCTACTCTCTTGATTTCAGCTCAGGGTCATGATCTCGTGGTTCATGAGTTCCAGCCCTGTATCAAGCTCTGCACTGACAGCATGGAGCCTGCCTGGGATTCTCTCTCTGTCCCTCCCCCAGCTCATGCTCTTTCTCTCTCTTAAAATAAATAAATAAACTTAAAAAGACCTGAACATTTTAGGTTATTAAATGTTTAGTTAAATGCTAAGCTTCCAAAATTGAATTTTACATATATTATGTAGCCAAAATATAAATGACTAGTTATCTATCGCCACATCCCTATACTAGCAGTGCCTTAACAAAAACAAACAAGCAAACAAAAACCTTTTATTATCTCACAGTTTGTAGGTGTAGTTCAGTTGGGATCCTCTAGCCCAAGGTCTCTCATGAGGTTGGAATGAGTATGTTAGCAACAGTCATCTCACAGTTTACCTGGGAGATAACCCACACCCAATCTCACTAACAGCACTTACAGTAGGCCACAGAAGATTCTCTTTCAAACTCACTCATTTGGCTTAGACAAGCATCAGGTTTTCACTGGCTGTTGGTGAGAGTCATCAGGTGCTCCTCACAGGGACCTCCTCACATGGCTGCTCTCGGCATGGCTGTCTGCTTCCACAGAGAGGGTTCCAGAGAGAGTTAACCAAACTGAGCAGCCAAGACTGAAACCACCATCTTTTTATAACCTATTTTCAGAAGTAAAATCCTATCACTTCTGCCATGTTCCATTCATTAAAAGCAAATCTCTGAAATTGTTGAATCACCATATTATACACCTGAAAGTGACATAACATTGTATGTTAATTATACTGAAATTAAAAAAAAAATCAAGCCTCTAAATCTAGGGCAGATTCAAGGGAAGGGATTTACACAACAGTGTAATATCAGGAGAATATCAGGAGGCAGAGATCATTGGGCACCATCTTAGAAACTGCCTACCACATACATATTCCTTCTGTGTTTGGCGAAAAGACAGTTGTTTCGATGGTAAATTTGTTAACAAGAGAGAACAAGTTTTCTCTTACATTTTTCATGAGTGATTACTACCTGAGATTTGTTTTGATAACTTCAAGCTGAGATGTTAAATCAAATTCAAAACAAATTCAAAAGGAAAGACATGGAAAATAAATGTGGCTTTAAGTTCTATAAAGTGACATAATTAAATTTGAAACAGATATACAAATTCAATTCAGTAAAAATTGTTTGAGAAATAGTATATTAAAGCTTGCACAGGATCAAAATGAGTAAGAAACAGTCCTTGATCCTAAATATAGGTTTGACTTCAGGCTCATGTGCTTACTGGGTAGGTAACTAAAACAAGTTGTTTAGGATAATGTGTTCCCATTTCATAGGGCTGCTGTGGGAATACAATTTTTGTGATGATAAAATGAAGTAAATCATATACAACCATACAGCTATTGAAATTATTAGTACAGTGCTTAGCACAGTAGTAATTACATAATAAATAACAACAGTGATAATGATAATCATGTTGATAATAGCTAATGATAATCTAACACTTTGACTATGCTGGAAGTTGTTCTAATGTTATAAACACTTCATTTTATTTTCTTATTATTAGTCAAGCAGCTCAGTGTTCTGAGGTTGTAACTATGCTCTGCTACATAACAGCTAAGTTATTCGGGCCAAGTTACTTGACCTTCGTTATGCCCCAAATTCTTCATTTGTAAAATGACGATACTAATAGCGCTGTAAAGAGCCAGTATTTGTAAAACTTCTTAAGATACACCTGGTAGATTCTAAATGTTCATCAACATTTAATGTAAAATCTTATTATGTCACCATAATTATAAAAGTAAAATAACTTAACATCTGACAGAAACATTTCCCAAAGAGAAGGAAAAAATATAACAAGGGTTATATTAGAAGAAAAAATATAACAAGGGTTATATATAAAGAGCTGAGCTCTTTCTAATATCGGCAGGGAGAATCAGGAAGTAGTGTCTTGGGGAACACATGGGAATTTCCTACAGGAATATGTAGATAAATGGGATTTTAATATGCAGCGATAGGAAGTGCATTTTAGAGAGGATGGTGAAATTAAAATCTTCAAGATAGGAAACCCTGGCATGCTCATAACAGAAGCATAAAACTCTGAAGCATAACATTGTGATGTTGTGCTTGGTGAGAGGAAACAGAATAAGATTTGCCAGATGGAATTTTAGTGGATATTAGTCTTGCTTGTCTGCCATCCATTTTCTCTTTCTTTTAAAACAACACTTAAATTTCCATCTAAGGAAAAGTTCGCTTTCAGACCATATTGAAAAGGTAGTACTGACTCATACATCTCTCCCTGATTTGTATTTAGTCTATGTAAACAGAATATTACATCTCATAGAACAGAGGTTTTCAAAGTGTGGTCTAGGGACCAACAGCATCCACATCACTTGTGAATTTACTGATATACAAATTCTCAGGCCCCTTTACCAACCTACTGAAGCAGAAATCTGGGTGGAGTCCAGCAATTTCTGTTTTAACACTTCTTCCCAGTAATTATAGTATGCTATTCAAATGCTAACATTTGAAATGACTGACCTAGAATATATACATTTTAGGGAAACTCAAGAAGTTGATGACTACTCACTTCTTCAGAGTATTTTTAATCAGAATATGCATATTCGAAGCACATGGAAAATTTTCCAAACTAAACACACCCTGGCCCCATCCAATTATGACTTAAATGTCCTGAAATGGGGCCTCAGCCTTTCTGTAGTTGCTAGTTCCTAGGTGATGCTAACATAGAGTAGCATTGAAAACCAGGGGCCTGCGATGTTACTTCTCAACTCTTAGCTTGTATGATTCACTTGGTGTGGCAGGAAGAAGAAAACTATTAGCCAGAGAAGTTCTAAAAGATTATAGAGAAGCAGTGAGTCTCAATTTAGTTTTTTAAGATGGCCTCTTAAGATGAAGATGTTGAAGGAGGTCATGGAGAAGAAATGACTACTGCCTGAAATTTGAGCTGGATCCAGGCAATTAGAGGCTCCTCGCCCCCTCACTGGTTTTGGAACATGTGCTCCACTCACCATTTCCACTTCTGGAACCATTTGAAGCCTGTAGCCTTGAAAGAATAATGTGTTATTGAGGCGATCTGGACTGGGTAGGTGACTGCAGTCTGCTAAGGCCTGTGTATAATCTTTTATGATTCTGACACGTGGGTGCAGAGGTGTACTTGTCCTACAGATGCCTAAGACAAGTCTCGTATGTAAGTTCCTTGCTTTTTAACTTGCCACCTACTGACCTAGAGAGGGTGTCTGCCTCTTTATTCCATCTCTCCTTGCCCTTCATGCATGGGAGCCAGTTATGAATTTCACTCAGGGAACTCCCAAGTTGCAAACCCACAGAAGAATATGGACTCACTGTTCTCCGTTGCTGTCTAACAAATAGCTTATCCTGCTCAAATATGTGAAAATACTTCATATACAGATGATATTTATCTCCAGAAATTTTACATATGGACTTCTTAATAAAGTACAAGTTTAATGGTTGTGCATCAGAGATCATAGATAGAAACAGGGTTTGTTTGCTAGACTGTGTAGTAACTTAACTCCTGCTCTTTTCTATTATACTTAGGAATTAACTTATGTGTGTTAATTTGTGATTCACTTTTATAGTATCTCCAATATTGACCCCTATCTCTGGAATCACTGGAAACTGGGCAGAATTAAGACTCAGTTTTCATGCTGCTGGGTTGTAATGTGCTAGGCAGTAGAGAAGGTTGCTAATGCCCGTGCTAGGCTTCACTGATTTCTCCTATGAACATGTCATAGTCAATAACACTGAGAAACGAGTTTTAATAAAAATAAACAATCACTCTCAGTTTTATTCCCCTTGCCTCCATAGATAAATTTCAAAAATCTATGTATTTTATTTGAGTTTAATTCAGTGGAGAAGTGGTACATCATGGAAAGACCTCAGGCATTTGAATTAGGCCCTTTATTGAGTACTCAGGAAACTATATTTTCCTCATGTCTAAAAGACAACAGTAGTATTTACTGAGTTAGTGAGATCAGGAGTGTCAATTACCTGCCCCATGCCTGCCAGTGTGCAAGGTTAGCTATTATTATCTTCACCTGAAGGTACCTGTATTTCATGTAAATAATATGTATTAAACCAAGAAAATAAAGAACATGGTACTAAAATGTCTACTTTCCTAAACATTACCTCCTCTAAAATATTAACTTGTACTCTTGGATTTTAGAAAGTTTACACATTTCAAATACATGTTCAATGGATAACTATTTATAAATAACTATAAATAAATAAAATTCAACTATATACTTGAAAGTTATCAACTTAAGTAAATCCAGAATTAATCAATTACATTGCATTGTTTTTGACCCAAGTACTTGAGTACTATTAGAATAGTTGATAATGCATTTGCCCCATCTTTATTGAAATATAATTGACAAATATATTTATTTAATGTGGACAACTTGATATTTTAAAATAAGACATATATTTGTGCATCGTGAAATAATTGGCACAACCATGCTATCATATTTACTCTTTCGTTTGTGTGTCTGTCTATATGACAAAAAAACACTTAAGATCTACTGTCTTAGTGAATTTCAAGTATACATTATAATATTATTAAATATAGTTACATTGCCTTACATTAGATCTCCAGAAATTATTCATCTTGCATAACTGAAATTTTGTATCCTTTGACAAAAATCTCCCTATTACCCCCTCCTCCCAGTCTGTGGTAACTGCCATGCTATTCTCTGCTTCAATGACTTTGACTTCTTTATTTCACATACACATGAGATCCTGCTGTATTTGTTTTTTGTGTCTGGCTTATTTCACTTAGGATAATGCCCTCCAGGTCCTTCCATGTTGTTTCCTGTGGCAAAATATCTTATAATGAATAATATTGCATTGTACATATATACCACATTTTGTTTATCCACTCATTCATTGGGCATATAAGTTGTTTACATATCTTGGCTATTGTGAATAATGCTGCAATTAGCACAGGAATGTAGATATCTGTTCAAAATACTGATTTTATTTACTTTAGATATATATCCAGAAGTGGGATTACTGAATCATAAAGTAGTGCTGTTTTTAATTTTTTGAGGAATCTCCATAGTGTTTTACATAATGGTTGTGCCAGTTTACATTCCCACCAACAGTGTACAGGGTTCCCATTTTTTTATGCATTCTTGCCAACACTTGTTACCTATGTCTTTTTTTTTTTAAGTTTTACTTATCTATATTTCAGAGAGAGAATGCACACAAGTGAGGGAGGGGGAGGGGAAGAGAGACACACAGAGAGAGAGAGAGAGAGAGAGAGAGAGAGAGAGAGAGAGAGAGGAAAGAGAGAATCCCAAGCACTAACTGCAGAACCCGATGCGTGGCTTGAACCCACCAACTGTGAGATAATGACCTGAGCCAAAGTCAGACGTTTAACTGACTGAGCCACCCAGGCGCCCCACCTATGTCTTTTTGATAATAGTTATTTTAACAGATGTGAGGTGATATTTCATTGTGGTTTTGATTTGCATTTTCTTTATGTTTAGTGATTAGTGTCATGTCTTGTATCTGTTGGCCATTTGTATTTTTTCTTTGAGGAAATGTCTATTCCATTCCTTTGTCCATTTTTTAATCAAGGGCATTTGTATTATGTATCTAGTTAGGTGAAATCCTTACATATTTTGGATATTAATCCCTTATCATATATATGGTTTGCAAATATTTTCTCACATTCCATATGTTGTCTTTCACTTCATTGATTTTCTATGCTGCTCAGAAGCTCTTTAGTTTGATTCAACCCCCTTTGGCTATTTTTGCTTTTGTTGCCTGTGGCGTCATATAAAAAAAATTGTTGACCAATGCAAGAAGCTTTTTCCCTATATTTTACTCTCATAGTTTTACAGTTTCAGTTATTACAGTTAACTTCTGCATTCATTTTGAGTTAACTTTTGTACAGAGTATGAAATAAGGGTCCAGTTTCATTCTTCTGAAAGTGGATATTCAATTTTTCAAGCATCATTTTCTGAAGGAACTATCCTTTTCCCACCATGTGATTTTGGCATTCTTGTCAAAGATGTAGTCAGTTGACTGTAGATGTGAACTTGTTTATGGCTGTCTATTTTGTTCATTGGTCTATATATCTGTTTTTATACCAATGACATACTGTTTTCATTACTGTGTCTCTGTAATTTTATTTTTAACAGGAGGAGTGATACCTCCATCTTTTTTCTTTCTCATTATTGCTTTGGCTATTAGGAGTCTCTTGTTGTTAAATTTTAATTTTAGGATTTTTTCTTCTACTTCTGTAAAGAATGCCATTGGGATTTTGCTAGATACTTATTGAATCCATAGATCATTTTGGGTAGAATGGGCATTTTGACAATATTGATTCCTCTAATCCATGAACATGAGTTGTCTTTTCATTTCTTTTGATTTTCTTTACATTTCCTTCAGCAATGTCTTATACTTTTCAGTGTTTAAGGCTTTAACATCTTTGGTTAAGCTTATTCCTAGGTATTCCTTTCATTGCTATTGTAAATGGGATTGTCTTCTTATTTTTTTTTCCTAGTTTGTGTGTAGAAACACCACTGATTTCTCTATGTTGACATTGTATCCTGCAACCTTACTGAATTTGTTTACTAGTTTTACCAGGTTGTTGTTGATGAGTCTTCATTTTTTTTCTACATTATGATCGTGTTATATCCAAACATATACAATTTTATTTCTTTGAATTATGAAAATATTTTTCTTTTAGACAGATTTTTAAAAATAATCCAAAAATGGACACCCACAGAACAGAACTTGTATTTTTGAAAAGCCAATGAGCAAAATAGTAAATAGCGTGACTATACAAATTGGCACAGTCATGCTGAGTATTATTATAATTAATATATAATTGTGAAAATTTTGAGTTTGAAGTACTACAGTAATTTATCACATGCTTATATGTACCTAATATGTCCTCAACATAGCACTCTTCTAGCTAGTGAGTGGAGCTAGGTTAGTGACCATAAAACATGATATTTATTTTTACACAACTTATAGTTTAATGGTGGATATAGGAATTCCTTATAAAATATACAAAAAATATTATCAATTGTATTCTGTTAAGAATGTAAAATATGAGTATATAATTTCTAAAATCAAACAGAGATGGGATACAAGGAATTTTTCCACCATAAAAATATATTTCAGGTTAAACCTGAAGAATGAGTTGTACATGGCCAGGTAAAAAGGGGAAAAACTGTTTCAGATAGAAGGAGCTGTATGTTCATCTAATTTATGGGAATATATAATCAAAGAGGTTAAACTAGTAAATTCAAGAGAAATTTTGCACTTATTCAGAGCTTCAGAAAAGCTGGCCAAAGCTTTAGAATAAAGAACCAAAATAAGTAAATAAATAAAACAAGAATGAGAGAGATGAAGATAGAGAGGCCAAAGGGAAACTAGAAATATGGAAAATGTTTACATTCTTTCAATAAGAGTAGCCAAGAGAACACAATAAATTTGATGTGTAGGTAAAGACCTTGGCCAAAGATGTATTATTCTCACTCTAATTTTAGGGACTGTCCCAATATGATCCCCCGCCTTATGGACACACACACACCGATGAAGTAAATAGTAATTAGGAACAGGGTCACATAGGTCCAATAGTTCCACCTTGTGGGAAAAACTGGGGACTAATGAGTGGGGAGGTTATGACATGGCAAAGAATGATGTCCAGAAGGGAAGAATTATGTTGCATGCCCCCTGTCTCATGAAAGGGTTATCTTGGTACTGATTTTCATGCTTGTTCTGTTCACATAAATGAAAGGAATCAGTCACATAGATGCCAAACCATTCTGTTTCTAGTGTTACTATTTGAAAAGAAAGATGATAAATACAGGTTATTATTGCCAAAAAAACCTTGGATGCTCATCCTTGGTCAAATTATGTGAAGGTCAGTACAACTTAGGGGCTCAGAGGGCTGGCACTACGAGGGAAGAAATTGATTAAGAGAAGATAATAGATTCAAGATAGATTTAGAAGGTACTCTTGACAAGACTAGGGGATGGAAAAAAATGATGATATGTAATTGTGTAAATTAAGTTAGTCAAAGTTTACTTGGGTAAAAACCCAACAAAGGATTCTTTGCCAACATGTTTATGTCTTTTTTGGGCAGGCTGGGGATTCTGCCTCAGGTTGATGGAGATTTTTGCCATATGTGGCACATTACTTCCTTGGTTGCTGTGGCAATGAAAGAGACACTTAGGATGTCTCAGTCTTCTTTTCTCTTGCTTTTGCCCAGAGTTGACACTTACCTTGTTTGCCTACAGTCCTTTAGTCAGAACCATTTTCAGGAACCAACTTAGCAGCAAAATGAAATTGTAAGAGAAAAGATAGAGCTTAGTCTCTACTATAGGGACATAATTTTTTCTTTGTTACATACTTAAAATTCCCAGCACAATTTTAGTTCACATTGCCATATGCTTTGTTCTCAGCCATATGCTTTTTAAATTTTCTAATGAGGTATATTTAAGACAACTGACTCCAAGAAGTGACATAAATTAATAAACCACAAGCCAAAGTTTAAAGATGGGCCATTATCATCTAAGAAAAATATAACATGCTTCTCTGATACATTAGACATATTAACATTATGTACTTTCAAAGATTTCATTTAACAATTATAAATAGTATACAGCCTAGTTTAGTTTCTTAAGAATTCTAGAATAGTAGTAAATTCCTAAAAATAATAATATGGACCTTCAGTACAAGAATAAATTCACATGTAATTTATAATTGGGCTTTGGAAAAAAGATCTTTACCTTTTTTTTTTCAGAAATGAAGCAAATCCTTAATTTGTAAATCTAATTTTAGACCTATCAATAATAGAACAGAAATAGATGCTTAAGCTAGAAAGAAAAAAGAAAAAGCTTTAACAATGAAATAACTCTTGTTGGGTTAATATTTCATTTTTAATATCATTAATAATTATACTGAAGGGCACTGAAACTTGCATATACTGAATATTTTTCTCAAAAGTATTACAAATATTAATCTAAAATTTATTGCAAGTGATGATTAAAATTACTCCTAATGATATTTAAAGAAATGGGAACATGGCAGCACAGTAAAATTATAGATTTGTTTCATTGCTAACAAAGTTGAAGGAATTTTTTCATATCTTAGGCATTTATCAAAGTTAAATGCAAGAAAGTTTGTTAGCTCCAGTAGCTTGTTCAAGCACTAGATGACAGTTAGAGAGGAGGAAAAGTCAGAGGCAGCAATAACAAGAGGTAGTCATGGGACTGGAACTCATATTCAAATTCTACATGATACATAAGTGCTGCCTGAGTAACCAAGACAGACCAGGAAATTATCACGGAAGAAAATCCCTCAGTGCCTGCAGACTTGGGATAATTCATAATGTTATTCAGAATGTGTCATGCTGTATGCTTTTGCATATTGGGTGAATGCATTTTCATTCCCCAGTCAGGAACTAGAACTTTTCCCCCCATGTGCTGCTCAAATAACATTTTTAAAAAGCACATCAATGATTGAGACAAACACTCAGGCAGTTGCCTAGAAAATACAGAGAGATAGAATTGTTTGGGCCACATAAATAGAAACACTATTTCCTAGTAATAAGCAAACCCCAATGGTGGAAATTTTCATGGCAATTTGGAGGGAAACAAAGCCCCATAAACAATACAGTTCTAAACTATTCTCTATTTAATCTGACCTTTGAGAAATTTCAGGAAAATTTTATAGCTTTACGATTAATAAGGCTTATGACCAAGAAAATTAGTATCCCAAGGTAGACATTGTTGGGATATTCTGATTGATCAGGAAATGATCAATAGAACAGAACTCAAACAGTCTAAGAAGGAGAAAACCAAGAGAGAGAGAGGAAAATAAAGACAGGGTCCAAGTCCGGGGTAAGGGGGGTGATGAAAAGAAAGAGGCAGAGAGGGAAGGAGTGCTATCCAGATATAATGACCAACTAAATCCAATTAGAAATCCCTTGCTAAAGGTTTCACCCACCATTCCTCATCTGGACAGAAAGTGTAGTGACTCTTGTTGGTAAAATTAACAAGCCATATACCCACTCACTAACTTAAATGGCTCATTTCTATGAAGTGATTCTAAGTATGATGCCTTTTTGCGTATTTAAGAAAGGAATTTTTTAATGTTTATTTATTTATTTATTTTGAGAAAGAGAGAGCACTAACAGGGGAGGAGCAGAGAGAGAGAGGGAGACAGAGAATCCCAAGCAGGCTCTGCACTGCCAATGCAGAGCCCGACGCAGGGCTCAAACTCAGGAATGTGAGATGAAACCAAGAGTCAGTCACTCAACCAACTGAGCCACCCAGGGGCCCCATGATACTCTTCAAAAAATAACAGATATTGAGCAGTTGATATATACTTTTTATAAAGACACCTAAAACACATCCTCAGTCCCTAAGGAAATTAATAACTTGTTGGCAGAAGAAGATCCTTCATTACTCAGTATACTACACACATGTAATATGTGTATGTATAATATATATAGCAAATCTATTACATGCACAATATGTAGCATATAATATGCGTACATGCACATACATATAATACATAAAGAAATACATGCACAACTATTTCTGCCTGAAGATGTATACATACATATGTGTTGGTAGGTGTACAGGTGTGTGTCCTTCAGTGTGTGAGAGGGCAAAGAGGAGAGTATTTAAAGTAGATACTGAAATAGAAATGGGATTTCAACTGGAGGTAATGAAGGAAAAATTGCAGACTGAAGAAACATTCTGAGAGCGGGCACTGAGAAGGACAAAGAGTCACACGAGTGAATTCAAAACAGTATTCTCTGCTCAAACACATTGTGGGAGAAGGTCTGGTGCATTGAAGGTTGTAAAACGTGCCAGAAGTCAAAGGGCTGAGGAACAGGAGGCCATTCCACGTAGCAATTAGGAGGTTACTGGAAATTGGAGTGATCTGATAGAGGAGAAAGTAAAGTTTACCAAGAGGTGAGGAAATGGAAGTAGAAACTGTTATAGGAGGATGAGTGTCATCTGAGAAGCTCACATGGTTGAAAAAAAAAAGTTAAATTAGTAATTTTTTAAATTACAAAGTAATTTATTTACCAAGAAGATTATAAGTTTACTTTAAAAAAGAAAGTTTAGGGGCGCCTGGGTGGCTCAGCCGGTTGTGCATCCACTTCGGCTCAGGTCATGATCTCACAGCTCATGGGTTCGAGCCTCGCGTCGGGCTCTTTGTTGACAGCTCAGAGTCTGGAGCGTGCTTCGGATTCTGTGTCTCTCTCTTTCCCTGCCCTTCTTGTGCTCGTGCTCTCTCTCTCTCTCTAAAATAAATAAACACTAAAAAAATTACTTTAAAAATAAATAAAAATAAAAATAAAGTTTAATGAATATACCCTATCAATATATCAGTAACATCAAAGTTATGTAAGATCCCTCTGCAGTATCTTAACATGACTTCTGCGGATTGTGAGGTTTAAGGGTTACAGAATCCTGAGAAAGACTTATAATTATAATTAATTCAGTTTCATTTATTTTTATACAAATGTGTCAATGGAGTTTTCAGAAAGCCTTCTTGGAAGAGCCCTTCACTTTGCCAGAAATGCAGGAAAGATCTTGCTGTGAGAAAAGTAGTCTTATTATTTTCCTGTTAGCAGGTAGCTTCTCTTTCCCTCTTTTTTTTCTTTTCTTTTTCTTTCTTTCTTTTTCTTTCTTTCTTTCTTTCTTTCTTTCTTTCTTTCTTTCTTTCTTTCTTTCTCTTCTTTTTTGGACAACCCTGAGTGCCTGGTAATATTACATTTTGAATAACAAGGCACAGTACAGATAGGAGGAAGGTTTCAAAATAGCTTAAAAGAAATCAGTGAAGGAAAAAACAAGTGGGTGTGATTGATGCCAATTTGTTAGAACCTTGAAGGCATAAAACTGCTTTTACCATCTCCACAACTGTGAGAGGCTCAGCAGATACCCTCTCAGCCACAGGTTGGGCCCAAATCTGGAGCTATCTTTAAAGACAAATGATACTTTAAAGTATCATTTTCCTCATGTGTAGCCTCTTTGATTTTATAGTATGTGGCACAGTAAGAATAATGATTTGTGAGAGAAAAAAGTGAAAATGTTAGATATATTGGGTAGAGATTTATGGCATAAATGAAAACAAAAACAAATGTGACAATACAAATTATGCATAGCTTAGAGAAAATGAAGTGAGACTGTTAGATGCCATGTAATGATACCATGATTATGGGAAATTTAATTATTTAATTTCATAACTTTAATTCCCTTCTGGAACAGATCTTTCAGTATTTAATCACTGTCACAAAATTATTCCTCTAAACATCCTTTTACACCATCCTTTTACACCATTTTCTCAATATTTTCTAGAGAGAAAAGTAAATAACGAGCTGAACACCACTCCCTGAATGATTTATACATCCAGCTTGAGATGATTAAGTCATCATTGCCATCTTTAATTTTGATGATGAAAGCTGAGTAATTTCAAATTGTTGGAATTTTACCCACATTTCTTATTTTATAAAACTGCAAATATAATGGGCTAGTTGTATCTGACACAAACTTATAGTGCACTTTAAAAATACAATTGTTTGTGCAATTTAAAATATTTTGCTCATTTTCACCTTTGAATGGTTTACAGTTAGCCTTCTTATGTCTTCTTTTTTAATTCTTAGTTCTAGAGAGTGTTGTCCCAATAGAAAGACTTAATTTGGCCCTTTAAAACCATCAATTTAAAATTTGTGTTAGGGGCGCCTGGGTGGCGCAGTCGGTTAAGCCTCCGACTTCAGCCAGGTCACGATCTCGCGGTCCGTGAGTTCGAGCCCCGCGTCGGGCTCTGGGCTGATGGCTCAGAGCCTGGAGCCTGTTTCCGATTCTGTCTCCCTCTCTCTCTGCCCCTCCCCCGTTCATGCTCTGTCTCTCTCTGTCCCAAAAATAAATAAAAAACATTGAAAAAAAATTTTTAAAAATAAAATTTGTGTTAGAACCTTTAGGGACACTCCAATAAATAATGAAAACAGCCCAAGGATTATTTCCAAGACAGATAATAATAATAGTATAGCACATAGTAGCACAGATTATCCAGCAATGTAAATAAGCAGCAATGCTCAGTTTTACCGAATGTTGCTCTCAGAATCATCCTCTCGATAGTAATCTATAATGTAGAATTTTATCTGTAAACTTCAAGCTATTCTGTGTTTAAACCCTCTGATTCTAATAATCATTTCATATAAGCTTTGAAAATAAAAGCATGTATTGAGAGTCAAGTAAGTCAGAACTTGAATTTTATTTTATTTATTTTATTTATTATTATTGTTAAAATTTTTATTTATTTTTGAGAGAGGGAGGGACAGAGCGCAAACAGAGGAGGGGCAGAGAGACAGGGAGACACAGAATCTGAAGCAGGCTCCAGGCTCTGAGCTGTCAGCACAGAACCCGACGTGGGGCTGGAACTCAAAAACAATGAGACGGTGACCTGAGCCAAAGTCGGACACTTAACCATCTGAGCCACCCAGGCGCCCCAGAACTTGAATTTTAAAAGATGCTTATTGTATAAGGAAAAAAATGTGCTAAATTGCCGAGGCATTTTAGTAGAAAATAAAATGTATCTTTGCTAAAGAAAAACCTGCTTATATTAGAAATTATGTCTCGATTTAGATTTTCCTATAATAAAACTTGACAGGAGATGTACACAGGGGTACCAAATATGTCAGTTGATCTATCTTTTACTTTAAAAGTTCCTTTATTTCCCTTAGTAAGACATATTTTCTTATCAAAATTATATTTCCTTAACTTTCTAAATGCAGTTCTTACCTAGTGGAGGGGATAAACATACTTCTCTACACATTTTTTTTCATGTGTTTTAACCTATCACTAATAGTGTATGTTTCTGTTCAAATGTATCACAGTTTTCTAAGTCACTTTTATCTCTTATAAAAATTTAACAAGTTAAAGAAATGTAGTTATATTCTCCATTGAAGAGTACTTCTTTTCTTGTGCGTTGTCTGTATTGCTTAAGAGAGAACACCCTTATTTCTAGTATTTCAAAATCTGGCTCTTATGGTTATGAAAGTATTTATCAAATTTAATAAATTTTACTTTTAATACTTGTTTTATGTTACTTTACTAAGAGATCAGTGTAACAGCAGAGTATACCATTGTATGAAATTCTCTACAATTTTTTGTTGTTCTATAAATTTCTTTAGTCAACATCTTCTTCACAGTTTCAGCACGTATACAGTTATGAGAAGAGTTGTTTGGATTAAAGCAGGATGGGTACCTTGCATCCAGCCAAACTCCCCTAATCTTTTCTAATGCAGACCATCCTTAAGGGTCACCAAGGAGCTCTACATTTTCTGTAAATAGAGCCTGAAAAACAAAAACAAAAACAAAAACAAACAAAAACAAACCAAATAATAAATTGGCAGCATAACACTGAATTGTTAATTGCATATTGATTCTCCTTCTAAAAGAAAATTTTGGTAAGAGGCTAATTCATACTGAGTAGTTATTAATCTTTTAGGATTTTCCCGTGTAAATGAAGTACAAAATAAAAATAAGCTTTTATTTTAGCTCTTGGAACAATAGTTGTACTAAGATTCTCATATAGTTTAGTGTTATTAAAATCTCCCTTTATAATAAAGTATTTTTTCCTAGGTAACACGCATTCATCACTGAAATAATATATAGTCATGTGAATGTAGTCTCATATGCAAGATAACCTTAATGTCTGAAAAGATGCTTAAAAGTGTCCTCTCATTATAAGAAAGGATATGGTAATATTTCTGCTTCAAAGAGTACATTAAAAACTGTAATTGAAATAATACTCAATTTTATTATATTATGTACTTCTATAATTAACATTTTTTAACTTCATTGTCTTTACATGAGGAATAATTCTACTTACTTTGCAAATATTTTAATGTACACTCTTTATTATTGACATTATAGATCTGTTTTTATACAATCTACATTCATGAATGGAGGACTTTTGAAGCAAGTATTAAATTCTTTCAGTCAGTCATCCATGAAAATAAGTCAGTCTGTGTTATTTCCTTTGTTCATTCATTTAAATTAATGGCTGTACTTTGTCAGAGATGAATAAATTAGTAATAATCATTCAAAAGAGCTATAACCCCAGTAAATACTGAAAATGATCAAATGCAATGGTTTATGTAAGTGTTTATACATTTATTACCCACTGTGAGCCATTTCATGTACTTACATTTTGGCACTCTTGAATTATGAAAGTGATGTTTTATTCTAAACATTTGCTAAGAAATTAGAGGAATTCTTTTTCCTTTGCTTGGTGGTCTTAAGACTATTTCAAATTTAGGATTTCAGTAAAGGAAATAGCAACAGGCAACATTTACATTTTATAAAATACTCTGTAGGAGCTGTGAGTAGAAACATGAGATACAAATATAATTTGAATAAAATTTTATTTTTATTGAAGATTATAAATCCATATATTTTGGGGGACAGATATAAGGGAGTAAAATAAAATATTATATATATAGATATGTGTATAAATATACATATCTATCTATATATAAGTGTATATATAGATAGATATGTATATGTGTGTTTATGTGTATATGCCTGTGTATTTGTATGTGTATGTGTATAAAATCCCTATGAAGGGATATTGCTAGGTTAATCTTAAAAATATATTCTCATATTTTATATATTTTTATATATTCACATATACATATTATATCTTCCTACACTGCTGAATTCTTAATACATATTTATAAGTAAGTGGTATTTGTGTATATGTGTACATAAAAGATATACATATTATTAACACTTAAATAATTTGAAGCAGATTATAAAAATGTGTATAATATATATTTTGCATAATATTCACTTTATAATTCTATGGCAATGAGATACATTTTTTGTAAGACTGGATAAATAAATTTCATAAACATTTAAATAACACCCTCCACACTGGAAAGTGGAAAACTAGCCTTAAAATAATACCTTCAAAGAGTGATTAACTTGAGGCTATTTTATACAGATTCTGGCAGAAAAGTTTTGATCTTAAAGTTACTATTTAACTTTCCTTTGCTCAAAAAAACCCAAAAACAACAAAAATTAAAACAAACAAACAAACAAGAACCCAACTAATTGGAAAAGAGTCATGCCAGCCCTTTGTTGTATCTTCTGCAGAATTAACTCTAAGGAATCCAGTCTAAAGTCATTGATATAGAGATCATAAATACCATCTGATCCAGAGTCGCTCAATCTCAGACCTGTTGACTGGATAATTATGTTTTGTGTGAGGCTCTCCTGCTCTGTGTAGAACCCTTTGCAGCATCTTTAGCCCTTACCTACTAGATGGGAGTGGCTCCTACCCCTCCCCAACCCTTTTGTGATACCAAAAAATGTCTTTAGACATTGCCAAATGTCCCATGGGGGCAAAGTGTTCTATTAAAGATCTAAAGATACAAAACCACCTCCCTGTTTTCCAGGTGGTGGGATTGTAATGCAGAAATACTATGGGAGTTATTTAAATTCACATAACTAATTAGAGGCAGAATAGTCAATTGAAGTGGCTAGTGTTCCTCATCTGTTACTCTTTTCTCCATTTGCCACAGCTGGCTGAAATACGCCTTTTACTTTTAGTATGCAAGCAAGTTAGATCAAGTTTTCTGTCTCATTTCCACTTTCTGCAGTCGGAAATTATACTTTTAGTCTAAGCAATATATTCATAAGATACCAATAACCCATCACAATTATTTTGTGTAAAACATAAAACCAAATATAATAGGTTAACTTATGTGGTTGACTATGAATAGAAATCTACTTGTATCTTAACAGTAAATAACTCAACCAGTTAAAGACAACAATAGTGAAAAGGTGCCCAAGTTGCTCAGTCAATTAAGCATCCAACTTTCACTCAGGCCATGATATCATGTGTGTGAGTTTGAGCCCCACGTTGGATTCTGTGTCAGTGCAAAGCCTACTTTGGATTCTTGGTTTCCCTCTCTGCCCCTGTTCATTCTCTCTCTCTCTCAAAAGTAAATAAGTAAGTAAGTAAGTAAATAAATAAATAAATAAATAAATTTATTAAATTTTTAAAAATAAATTAAAAAATTAAAAAAGACAAGAATAGTAAACTCCAATTGTACTAATTATTTTATTGAACAGAGTGACCACTTAAGACCATTACAATAGTGGGTTCATGTTAATATATTGGTGGTTGATTTGTTAGCAGTTGAAGCTCTCTACTTTTTTTGTGTGTGATTATTCATTTTAAATTGTGGAAAGGTTTATGTAAATAGGACTCCAAAGTGAAAGGACAGTCATAGAACTAAAGAGACTTTATAGGTAAACACTGGATCAGAAATGCATTTTTCTTTTGGTTTTTGCATCCTTTAGGTGACTATGACACAACAGCTAAGCACTGACCAGGTAATAGAAAATAATCTATACTGAAGGAGAAGCGTAGTAGTTGCCTTACTGCAAATATAGCATAATATATCACAAATGGAAACTATCCCTTAAACTTTCATATTTAATACTTCTTTATAGAATTATTCTTGTGGCAAATTAGTGTAAAAGAAAACATGTTAAAATAAAGAGACTTGAGCCTCTGCTTTACATCTGGAGTATTTTAACCTAGATTTTCTTCTAGAAAGGTAAGCAAAAAAGAATGAAAAGGATTGTAAGAATCACTTTTGAGTTAGAGAGCTTATTTTGTTTTTTTGTCACTTAAAAGCTATTTGAACTCAGTATTCTTTAATTTTTGTAACTCCAACACAGGGATCAATTATTATGTTTAAATGAAGTAGTGTACTATTGCCACATTTGCTGTTATTAAGTTAGAGTTGGAGTTTCCAAGTGAAATAGCAGAAGCAAAGAGTTCTGTATAATTGCATCATCAAAAACAAAAAGAAAAAAAAAATGTCCACAAAATAAATGTAAAATTTCCTGGATGTCTTTCTCTTCCATTTACTCCAGATGTAATATGCTTCATATGCACAGGAATCTTCCAAACTACATGATTGTAATATTGCAAGTATAAGAAATCACTTTGTTGGAATCACCTAAATGGATTTCTTTCTTTCGATATAATCATGCTGGTGTGTTGGTGGTGCTGGAAGAGTGTCTTTGAATTGTTGAGGGCAGAGAAAGATCATTTTTAGTATTCTTATCAATGATAGGAAAGTACCATTCAGTTCTCTCAGTTAAAAGTGAGATTAGTTTCACACATTTCCATGGTACAAATTGGTATGTGAAAATGAATACAGTTAACATGAGATTTGGTTTCTACTCTTTGAAATCTAAGCTGCCTAAGCCTCTGTAAACAGCTGGAGGAGAATTTAAAAAATTATTGGAGAATCTTAAAATTGAGTTGCTGTTTATTAAATTCCCTGGAAGGCATTATTAACGACTATAGTGATGTCTTAATAGGTAATTCCAAAAGTCTGTTAGATAACAGACAGTATTTGTACAATTTCATAGCCACTTTCCATCAAAATATTAGTAAAAGAGCAAGTATTCTCAAGTTTTTAGGTTTTGAAAGCCTTATAAAAAAGTCAACAGGAATCATAAATAGTTCATTAAAAGACTGACTTGCAATATACATAATAATAGAGATACACTAGGCTTTGCTAATAAAAGTATTTTAATACATTTTATCTTATTTTTGATAAATATTTTAAGGTTTTCTAACTTTACTAATAAGAGCATGATATATATATAGTCTTTTGTCTAAGTGAAAAATTGTTATTTATTTGTATAAATAAAAAAAAATAGAAGTATTGATGAATAGGAGCATCCTTAAAGAACTAACTTCATAGAATTGATACAGAATAATTAACAATAGCAATTACATATTCCAAGAAATTTGTAAAACAAAATCTATGTTTCCTTCATTGACTGGCACACCTAACATTACGGGGTGGTAATTATTATCTTCCTTGGCAGAAATTTTGCTCTGACATTTCTGACATCTACTAAGAATAACTCTGGTCAATACAGTTTAAAGATCTGTATTTATTACTACTTTTTGATGGTGTAGAAACAGAACTTAATATGGCCTTGATTTTCGTTAATTGGTTAAGTTGCAAGTAGCTTGTAGTAAAATAATTGCTATAGATTCTCCTTTTAGGCCTTTCCTTCTAGATCACTTTTTCACTCACATGTCCTCAAAATTCTTCCTGAATCAGTCCTAGTTTGCATGAAGTGGGAGAAGGCAGTGGGTAAATGAAATATTGTTGATAGATCCACAACGAAGTTGCAAAGAACTCCCATATCTTTTTGCTTAAGCTGTTAATAACATATTTCTAATTATGTTAATAGATAATTCCTTAAGTAATCTATTATGAAAAATTCACTTTTTAAAAATGTGGAACAAAGTACCAAAATCACTTATTGCAACTGAATAGATTAAAATATATCAAATTATATTTAACCACAAAATTCATCAGATGACATTTTAATGCTTACACGTTGAAATATTGGGATATTAATATATTATCTGTAGTTCAGGCTTACCTCAGGATAAAAATGGTCTCTAATATCTTTATCAGGGAAACACATGAGACTTAAAATCTTAGGCTGAAGTATTTAATATTATAAATTTCTGGTTAGTACATTAGCTATATTAATTTGAAATAGCTTTATATAATGTAATGCAACAAGGTTAAATTTGTATTTGATCATCTGTTATACCTTTTTGGATGAACTGTCACATTTAGCTTTAGTTTTATACAAAACTATAATATTCAAACAAAAGAAGAGGATAAGATTTTATTTTACTGCTTTAAAGAATACAGTGCGAAGATTCTTTAAAAACACTATTTGTTTAAAATGTTTCCCACCACTATATGGTTTCACTTTTAAAAATTTATAGAATCAGGCTTTTAAAGAAAAGAGGATTTCTTACATTCATTTTCTTAAATCTTATGAGTCTCTTAATGACTTTTATATTTTTTTTTCATAAATTCCATTGACCTCAGACTAGTTCAGTTAATAGACACAGTAAGTTTTGTTTGGATACTAAATCTGTAATAAGTGCATCCTCAGCCATATTTTAAACAACTGCATTGTGTATTTAATATTTATAGTTTTCTTTTAGGCCTAATTAATTTTTATTTCATGCCAATATTTTTCCCCAAATAGAGCATTTGAAGCCGTGCTACATACTTTCCACATTTGCTAAATTAATATTGGGATTAACTTGTTGGATTTAGAATAATCTTCTATTGGATTGTTTTTCTAGTGTGATTGATTCTCCAGGACCTTTCAAAGTTAGATACATATTCTCATGTCTGTGAGATTAAGTTATTGAATTAATTATATTCTGGCATATTAGTAAAATGTCATAGTGAAGGCTATATATAATATTCACATGGTTGTATATATATAAAAAGTCTTTTTTAATTTTATATAGCTTTGCTTTTTTGAGTAAATTTTGCCTTCACATGGAAAAAAATAAAAGTTACAGAAGAGTAGAGAGTGAGAACTTCTCCCTTCTTTGTCTCTTGACTATGCAGATTCATTTCTTGGAAAAAAAAGTGTTTCCAGACATCCTTTCAGAGACATATTATGAATACATATATTAATTTTGTGTGCAAATATCAACACACTTTTCCATTTCTTATTTTTCCTACTAAAATTGTACTTTAGAAAGCTTTTCAGTGCATATAAAGTTGCCTTATTTTTATTTCAAGTAACTAGAATGATTATAAGTTATATCTCTCTGTAGATACTTTCATACTTGTAAATGACCTATTCCCTTTTTTTTTTTTTTTTGAATTAAGTACTCACTGTATTTTGTCCATAACAAAATACCATAGGCTGGGTATCTTAAACAATAGGAAGTTATTTTTCATGATTCTAGAAGCTGAGAAGTTCAAGATCAAGGTGTCAGCTAATTCTGTGCCTAGTGAGGACTCTTCCTGGCTTCTAGATGGCTCCCTTTTCTCACTGTGTCTTGAGTGACAGAGAGAGAGAGCTCTGGTGTTTCCCTCTCTTATCAGAAAGGAACAGCCCTGGGGCACCTGAGTGGCTCAGTTGGTTAAGCATCTGACTTTGGCCCAGGTCATGATCTCACGGTTCAGGAGTTCAAGCCCTGTGTCAGGTTCTGTGCTAACAGCTTAGAGCTCAGAGCCTGGAGCCTGCTTCAGATTCTGTGCCTCCCTCTCTCTCTGCCCCTCCCCTGCTCACAGCCTCTCTATCTCTCTTTCTCTCTCAAAAATAAATAAACATTAAAAAAACTCTTGAAAGAAAGAAAGAAAGAAAATAAGAAAGAAAGAAAAAAAGCAAGCAAGCAAGCAAGCAAACCCTGTTGGATTAGGGCCTTAATCTAATGACTTTATATGACCTTTATCATCTTCTCATAGGCCCAGTCTCTAATTATAGTTGCATCAGGGATTGGCCTTCAACATGAATTTTGTAGGAATATAAACATTTAATATATAATACTTCTTGGGTTTAAGTAGATGAAGGAAGGCAAAACAAAAAACAGCAATATAATCTAAAGAATAATGGCCCCCAAATTCTGATCAGTCAAGGTTAAGGTCATCATAATTAGATCACGGCCATATTTGATGAAAATGTAATCCATTTAGTCTAGTACAAGAGAAACTGAAGAAATAAGTTTATTTTACTGGACTTATTTTTACATGGATTTGCAAAATTATTTGGACTGGAGACATAGAAATAAGTAGTTTTAATTAACCAGCTGTATGCTGTATGACCAAAGGAAAATGGGATATGTTGCAATATGTTTGCTTTTTTAATGACAAGCATGGGCAATATGCAAGAAAATCCCATAGAAAATTAAATATTTATTCTCTTTAAGTTATAATGATGTTATGTTGTTAGAAAAGTCAAATTAAGTGTGTAGGATTGGAGACTAATTTCTTGATCCTTAATGCCTGTGTTAAAACAACTGTAAGAGCTAAATTGTACATGTTCCAGGAACACAAATATCAGATCTTCAAGGGCTCACACAAACTTCTCTCTTCAGTTTATTGAGGAAATTGTCCATTGCCTTGTTCGCACCCCAGAACAGCAGGTATGAGTTCTCTGGGGAAAATTGCAAATTTTGTTTTTTTTATGGACTGTATACATGGATATCATTTTTGAAATGCCTATACATGCAGTTTGCCAATTTTTCCAGAAAGTTTTGGGTATAAAGCTTAAAACTAATAGGGAATAAACAAAAAATATAGTTTGTAATTTCCTTATTTCCCACACATATGTCTAAATAAATAAAAAAAATATAATTTATCTTCCCCCTCTCCTATTGGTCATATGTTGACTAAAAAGTATCTTCTACTAATTTAAGACTTTCCATTTAATTTTCTTTATCTGTGCCTTGGTTTTTTATGGACTACAATGTAACAATATTGTTTTTTTATTCTTTTTGGTTATTGTATTTTTTAAAGAAATATGGTCCTATCTAGAACCCAGATCAACACTTTAAAAGATTATTAAAGTATTACATTTCACATGTATGCATTTAATTTACTAAGAATTGATTTTTGAAAGAGAAAGACTTCTATATCATTTTATGTCTCTATGTGGTTACATAATTGCCCCAGCATGATTTATTGAATAGTCTGTAATTTTCCTACTAACCTATACTACCATATTTGTTCAGTAATAGCACTCTATGTTCTGTTCCTTTAGTTCTTTTTTTTTTTTTTTTTAATTTTTTTTTTTCAACGTTTTTTTTTTATTTATTTTTGGGACAGAGAGAGACAGAGCATGAACGGGGGAGGGGCAGAGAGAGAGGGAGACACAGAATCGGAAACAGGCTCCAGGCTCCGAGCCATCAGCCCAGAGCCTGACGCGGGGCTCGAACTCACGGACCGCGAGATCGTGACCTGGCTGAAGTCGGACGCTTAACCGACTGTGCCACCCAGGCGCCCCTGTTCCTTTAGTTCTTAACAATAACAACAACAACAACAAAACTCATGATGTAATATCACAGTATCTTACAAACATACATAGCTTTTTTTTATGTTTTGATATTTGCTAAGGTCAATTTTCCTTGTTAATCTCAGGTAATGTTATTTTTAAAAAAAAAAAGCATTCATTTTTTTCTAACCTTCAGCAATTGCTTTTCCATATATATATGTGTGTGTATATATAATGTGCTTTTTAAATTCTACAAAATATTATTGAAAATTTCATTGGAATTTTTTATAATCTATATATCATCTTAGAGATTATTTATATCTTTATTATAATGAGTCTTACAATCTTTTAATATGCATATATTTTCATTGATTTAGATCTTTTTTTTTACTGTTTCCCACAGTTTTTATTTTTCTGTAAAAGTCTTGTACACATTTATATTTATATTCCTCTCAAGAATGTGAAAATTTCTCTATCCAGCTAATGTTGATGTTTAGAAAGGCCATTGGTCTCAGCATATTGAGTGGTACCAAGAATGCTAGCTAAACTCTTTTAGCTATAACACTATCTATGTATAATATAATATTATATATTATATTTGTATATGTTTGCCTTCCTGGTATTTTATAGAGAGAATCATATCATATGCTTACTCTATTGATAGTCCTCAAAACTTTCTTCTGTCATTCTCTTTATAACTAGATTGGTCATATAATAAAATTTTAAGATTAAGTGTCCAACTTTTGCTCAGGTCATGATCTCACAGTTCGTGGGTTCTAGCCCCGATTTGGGCTCTATGCTGACAGCTCAGCCTGGAGCCTGCTTCAGATTCTGTGTCTCCCTCTTTCTCTCTCTGCCCCTCCCTCAATGCACTCTGTCTTTCTCTGTCATGAATAAATGTTAAAAAAATTTAAAAATAAAATAATATACTGAATTGAAGTGATGGTAGCAGTTTCTGTTATATTATTTCTGATATAGTGTTACCATTTTGAAATATTCACCATTAAAAGTGATATCACTATGGAATTCTTACAGATAACCTTTATCCAGTTAAGGGATTTCCTTTCTATTCCCAGATTACCGAGAGGTTTATACATATAACATATAGAATTATATATTGTTTAATAGATACTAAACTCTAAAATATGTGGTTTGCCTTTATAGTAATACTGATATAATTTTGCATCAAAATAATTGTTTTCAATTATGCTTCAATAACACTGGAAACAAAAATGGCAGGGAAGAAAACAGGTCTACTCAAAAGGTCCTATTAGTAGGAGCAACTTCCTAAAGCTGTATATATAGGACTGATGTTTTTAAACATGAATCTTTAATTTGCTGGAAGTTTGCAAACAAAAGATATCATGAAAGCAAAAAAAAAAATTTTTTTTCCAGTGTAAACATAGTATTGTTGACTTAACCCTATTTCATGGTCATCTATTTTGATTTATTCTGTTGGGTTTATATTTTGTTTAGAATTTTGCATCAGTATGTATAAGTTGTTTAGTTTTTAAATTTTCTTATAATGTCCTAATTACTTTTAGAATCAAATTCATGCAAGTTTACTAAAATGAGTTAGAGCATGTCCCTGATAATTGGAAAAATTATGTAAAATGTTATTTATGGCTATGATATTATTTTATGAGACATAAAACATGAAACTACTGGTTCAATTTATTTTGAAAGTTATATGATTATTTGGTTTTTTGTTGTTGCTTTTAAATTCTTATTGAGTAAATTCTTTAGTTTTTATTTTTACATAGAGTTTAATCTTTATGTAGAATTTTCTCTTTCCTTCTCTGAATGTGTAATTAGTTCCTCTTTAAATTTTTAATATTGTTATGCTTTTATTTTTGAGAGAGAGAAAGAGAGAGACAATGAGTGGCAGAAGGGCAGATGGAGAGAGGGAATGAGAGAATCTTAAGCAGGCTCCACACCCAAGGTGGAGCCCAACACAGGGCTTGATCTCACAACCCCAAGATCATGCCTTGAGACAAAATTAAGAGTTGGACATTTAGCAGACTGAGCCACCCAGGCATCCAATATTTTAATGCTGTTTTAGTCAAACTTGGCAAATCATTTTAATTTTTCTCTGCTATTAAAATTCCCCATTACCATTTGAGTTTTCAGTTTTCTGGAGGGTCATTTATTTTTCTTTATATATTTAAGGCTGGATTCTGATATTTGGAGATGGTGAATTTTAAATAACTGCAATTCAAACAAGTAGAGCTTTCCAGGAGGCAATTAGTTATAGTGATCAGGAATTTAGAAATAAAATGTGTGTTGGAGAATTAGATTTGATAGTCACAAAAGTATATGAATAATAACTGAAGTCATGAAAGTAGCCAGGATATGCAATGTAAATTTGTCACATGAGAACAGCAGTGGGAATAGGACCTAAATCTAGGAAACCTCGATATTTAAAAAGAGCTTGACAGGGGTGCCTGGGTGACTCAGTCGGTTAAGCGTCTGATTTTGGCTCAGGACACGATCTCACAGTTGATGGGTTCGATCCCGACGTCAGGCTCTTTGCTGATAGCTCAGAGCCTGAAGCCTGCTTCGGATTCTGTGTCTCCCTCTCTCTCTGCCCCTCCCCCACTCGTGCTCTGTCTCTCTCTGTCCCTCAAAAATAAATAAAAATATTTTTAAAAAATTAAAAGAGCTTGGCAAAGTGAAGCCCGGAAAAGCTAAGTGAGAAGTAGCAGGCAAATTAGTAGGAGGAATTTCAGGAGAATGTGTCTTAGTAGATAAGAGAATCAGTTAAGGATAAAGAAGTAAGTATTGAATTGAGAGCAGAAAGGCAAAAAATGTCATTGGCATGAAAAGTACCAAATTGTCGGTGCAAGAAGAGGCTAGATTACAGCACTGTGAAGACAAGCAGATGGTAAATCAGAAGACTCTTCCTAGATATTTAATCATGAAGTAAAGAAGATAGCCATAGTGAGATAAGAGGTCAAAACAGGATCTGCAGAGTTCTGAGAAAGGTATGAGCATGTTTAAATGCTGAAGGTGGGAGAAGAAAGCAAGAATTATTGGGAGAGTGAAGTTACTGAGACGGGATGAGAACTTGGAATTTAGAAGGTACTTCTTTAACTGTAATAAAGGTGCATGAGAAGGTGAGTGAATATTGGTCTTAGGTGGCAGGAAATTGATGGTATTATCACCTGATAGTTTCTATTTTCTCTGTGAGGTGCAAAAGGAGACTATCTACTGGGGATTTGGGGAAAATATGAAAATACATTTTTTAAGAGTATGGAAAAGGCATGAACAAAATGGAAGCTCATGGTACCAAGAATTGAATATTTATAATTTGAGGCTTCAGTGCTTGCTTCGTCAGCACAGGTACCAAATTCAGAATTTTAGCCTCTATATCCAAGTGAGAATTGCCTTTTCTTGCCAAAGGACATGTAAGATGTCATTCCACTGCCACAGACAGGATAGAAACTGCAGAAAAATGCCAACAAAGGACACTGAAAATTAATGCATCATATAGCAAACTCATTAACTGGCAAGATCAGCTGTTCACATTTTTCAAAACTTATTTTAAGGGAACACATTCTTCTATACAAATCAATCTTCAGGATGTAGTAATTAAGCCAAGTCTTCTACATTGTTCTCAAACAATCAAGATAAAAGTAGTTAAATGCGGTTCATAATTATACACAGTAAGAGCAAACTTTCAGATAAGAATTGAATGACTTATCAGGACTATAAATGGGTACAATGAAATCTTAGGAGGTGATCAGTCATTATGAAGAAAAGAACTCCATTTCATGTGATTGTCTGTCATGTTCTTTAAGCAATAACTAGTCTATCAAAGTCCTTATTTCTAGAATCAAATTTGATTAATCTGAATGTGGTGATCTCTTAGTATACAAAAAATGAGGGCTCACATTATTCTTTATACTAAAAACATTTTCTTTCTGTGTTTAACAGCTCTCACTGGCAGCATTAGAGATTATAGATCATGGAAACATAAATTATTTTCAGTATCTTAATCTTAGTAAAAATAAGCCACAGTGCAAATCATGAATAAATAATGTATGTAAAATATTTGTACTTACTTTAGTATATAATGATTTTTAGTCAATATAGATAATTTTAAATGTTTAAAATAATTTTAGATATAATCTATTATTCCAAACTCATTTTCTCTATAAGGTCTTACACACACACACACACACACACACACACACACACACACACACACAAACTTTGTGGATGAGGATTCACACTTTATTGTGAGAAGATTTTATTGTGTAATCTTTGGACATCATAGCATTAAGCATAATGTACGCACCTGTTATCCTTTTTATGTTTAAAGAATTCATAGTATTATTTAAGATATTATATTCAAAGACCACACATAGCTATGAGACATACATATCATTATTAAATAAAGTGGTTTTTTAAAATGATATTCAAAATAACAATATTTTAAATAAAAGCTGTTACTATAAATTTCCGCACTATATTTTGAGAATAATACTATTCACCTGTCAGTTCCCTGGTTAGCTGCATCCCTGATAACTTAAGCCTTCTTACATAACAAGGTATGATTTAAAATACTAATGACCCATTAGAGATTTTTATTAAGAATATTATTATCCTTAGATTAGTTCTACATTTGTTAAAAATTTTCACATTAGGAACAATGATTACTCCATTCTGAGGAAATTTAGCTCACTTGAAAAACAAAAAAAAATAGAACAATTATTGTAAGTTTGACACATTGTAACTGACTTGGAAGAAAATAATTGCTACCTGTGATTTCATGCTGAAATTTAAAAAAAAGGCTTAAATTTAAAAGCTTGATTTAAATTCTATGTACATATAACTTATACATACTGTGTATTAGCTTCTGCCTTGAAATGAAGTAATAATAGAGATTTCACATATAACATTTGATTATGATACTTTATCATAGTATTAATTCTGAATAGATGCCATTGAGCTAATCTACATAAAACAGTGAAGCAGAAACTATAATATTTTGGTCTATTTGAAGTCCTAAAGACATCTGTTTGAATAACTGAGACAGAAGTAGTCCCTCACAGCAAAGAAGGCAATGCCTCAAATTAAATTTTATTTTCCACTCTAAAATATAGAAATAGTTTTAAAATCTCAATAAACAGCTACTTGAAAATAGTGTTATTTCCTGCTTTCATTAGTAGAGCCTATATATGATTGAAGAATTTTTTTAATAAATGATATGACTATGCTCTGCTGAAATTCATTTGGCTATCTCTCTTTTTAAAAATGTCATTCAGTTCCATAGCTTTTTAGGCACTTGGATATTAAAAGTCTTTTCTGTTTTTAAGATACAGTCTTGTTAATTTTAAAACATGAATATCATATTTTATTAAAGACTCTACTTATGTACCCTTCAACTGCCCCTTTAAGAGAGTAGCAGTGACTGGTTGTTTGGATTGCGTTCTAAGCATGTACTTCATTGCTGCTCTTCCCAAAGATATTCTATCTCTGCCCATGCCATTATTGTTACACACTTCATAACTTATGCAACTAATCATCTATGTCTGAGTTCTGCCTGCAACAGGCCTCACAGGTCTGACCCACCCAAGCATCTAGGATGCTAGGAATTTTTTTTAATAGGAAATTTATTGTCAAATTGGTTTCCATACAACACCCAGTGCTCCTCCCAACAGGTGCTCTCCTCAGTGCCCATCACCTACCCTCTCCTCCCTCCCACCCCCCATCAACTCTCGGTTTATTCTCAGTGTTTAAGAGTCTCTTATGGTTTGGCTCTCTCTCTGTCTAACTTTTTTTTCCTTCCCCTCCCCCATGGTCTTCTGTTAAGTTTCTCAGGATGCACATAAGAGTGAAAACATATGGTATCTGTCTTTCTCTGTATGACTTATTTCACTTAGCATAATACTCTCCAGTTCCATCCACATTGCTACAAAGGGCCATATTTCATTCTTTCTCATTGCCACGTAGTGTTCCATTGTGTATATAAACGACAATTTCTTTGTCCATTCATCAGTTGATGGACATTTAGGCTCTTTCCATAATTTGGCTATTGTTGACAGTACTGCTATAAACATTGGGGTACAAGTGCCCCTATGCGTAGGGTGCTAGGTATTGAGTGCTGTGTCATATACTTTCTTTGACCTACTGTGTGGTAGTCGCTGGCAAACTTGCATCTACCACTCTTGCCTCCCATCTACAGCTACAAGTCTGAGGCCTAGAAAAGGAGATGAGCTCTAACTTCTATACCTCTTAAGAATACAGAACTCGGGGCCCCTGGGTGGCCTAGTCGGTTCAGCCTCCTACCTCTAGTCAGGTCATGATCTCACTGTTCTGGAGTTTGAGCTCTGTGTCGGGCTGTGTGCTGACACCTCAGAACCCAGAGCTTGTTTCAGATTCTGTGTCTCCCTCTCTCTCTCTCCCTTCCCCTCCCCCACTCACACTCTGTCTCTCTCTTTCTCTCAAAAATAAACAAACATTAAAAAAAAAAGAATATCGAACTCAATAGGAGGGTCTTTGTTCTTTCTGGATGATCATATGACCTCTACCCAGTGGCCTTTCTGACAGTACAAGAAGTCAGAAAACCTAGTGATTGACATGTTCATCTAGAATGTTTTCTATCATTCTTTTTTAAAAGATACTAAAAAACTTTTCAGTAAAGAAGGAAAGGATGTTTATAATGTGGGGTATGGTATTGATTTTAGAAAACTGACCACATGACCACAGAAGGCATTACCTCATCCTTTGTACAATTGTTGTCATAACTTTTATTTCTACTTTAGTTAAAAACCAAGCCATACAAAATTCTCATATGGGAGTAGACTCGTCAGTAGCAAAGATACAGAAGTAAGGAGACATGCGCTCTCAGACAATTGCATTTGTGGGGACCGCTCTTATATGAACCCCAGAGTTAGTGAATGCCTAAAGAATAAGGTACCAAGGGTGCAAAGTTTATTTTATTTTTTTTTAATTTTTTTAAATGTTTATTTATTTTTGAGAGAGACAGAGACAGAATGCGAGTGGGTTAAGGGCAGATAAAGAGGGAGACGCAGAATCCCAAGCAGACTCCAGGCTCTGAGCTGTCAACACAGAGCCAGAATCAGAGCTCGAACTCACGAGCTGTGAGATCATGACCTGAGTCCAAGTTGGATGCTCAACCGACTGAGCCACCCAGGCTCCCCAACAAGGGTGCAAAGTTTAAAGGGTGAGTTCACACTCAAGTGCTCTTGCCTGAGTGTGAAAATGAGTGCCTCCTTAAATTTTCACTCTGAGCATGTTACTTGCTTCATGTAGTCTTCTTATTGTTCAGTCTTTCCTTTAGACTTTTGAACCTATGGAATGTAGCTATAAACCCTTACTGTCCTTAACTTTTAATTTTGTTTGTATCTGTGTGTATCTGTTCTTGGTTGTCATCAGTAGATGATTTTTGTCCTTACTGTGGGTTTTATTTTGCTATTTCTTTGCATGATTGGTAACTTGGTTTGAATGACAGGCAGTGAGAATTCACTTTGGTGAGTAATAATTTTTATTGTATTATTATTCCTATACATACTACTGAGATTTGTTCTATGGCACAGTTAAAGTGGTAGAAACAATTTTAATTTTTTTAGATATTGCTTTAAGATTATTTATTTGGAACTAAATTAGTGGCTGGTCTAGTAGAATCAAATGTTGATCTATTCACATTCAATGATGAATTAGTAAATGTTTTCCAAGATAGAGAGTAAGACAAGAATATCTGTTGGCACTATTATTCAGTGCCATACTATATGTTGTATATATTACAAAAAGGAGAAAAATATTAAAGTAAATGAAAGGTGTAACTTTAGGAAATAAGTAAAACTACCTTTATTTGAACCTGAAATGATTGTTTATTTAAAATATCAAGAGTAGTCTAGAAAACAGATATAGTAAGTAAAATCAACAAAGTCATGAGATAAAAAATCAATATATAAGAATTTATTTTCTCTCTATATACCAGTAGGTAACCATTAGAAAATGAAATGTGAATATCTATTTACAATAACATTAAATATAAATATGACACCTTAAAGTCATTAAAATATTTCTACATGTATCAGTGTGATAGTGTTTTACCACCAGCTGCCTTTTTTCCTAGTTTCTATAACAAATATTTTTATGATAGGCTTATTAATTTATTTATCCAAACATTAATTTTATTTGTTTTTGTTTTATAGATAGGGTCAAATAAGATTTGAGTAGCATGCAAAAATATATTTACATCAGTATTAACAAACAAAAGAGTAAACGAATCAAAAAAGGCAAAGGTCTCTTCACTGAAAACTATATAACATTGCATAGAGAAATTAAAAAAAAAAAAAACTTCAATTAATGTGGACATATACCATGTATATAGATTGGAATACTCAAATTCTTTATATACCAATTCTCCCCAGACTGATCTATATGGAACCCCTGTCTGAATTTCAAGGCATTTTTTAAGACATTGATAAACATTCCAAATTTGTATGATTAAAAAAAAACTTGGAATAGATATAAAAACTTTAAAAAATAATAGTGAAGTGTTAAGTCTTACATTATCTGGTTTCAACATTATTTTTATGGTCAATTAATTTTTGACAAACGTGCCAAAACTATCAAATGGAATATTTTGACTTCGTTAAATTAACATTTGTTAAGTAGAATCCTTGGATATAGGACATTAAGACAATGATATGATGAGACCTCATGCAGCAAAGGGCCACAAGGATAACTGAAATAGAGGCTTTTTACTCACAGGTCCTAGAGTATGCACAAAGCAGGCCTTGAGGGGCCACACAAGGAGGTCAAGGCAGGGTGCAACCAGAAAGAACATGGCAGGACCTGAAGCATACATATTGATTAGGGTCCACAGTGAAGTGCTTCAGGATTCCCAAAGGCCAGATTTATCAATTCAAACCAAAAAAAGCAAGGTTTTGGTAACCTTTGAGCTATCTAAGGGGCATACAAAGCAAAGGCATTAGGAGGTGAGGGAGACTGCTTTTCACAAGGGTCTTTGAGAGAGCCATATCAGGAACTTATATTTGCTTGTGAATCTGTGAGCTGTTTTCTAGGGCATATGGTCATGGAAGGAGAGAGTCAGTTCCAGGCCTTGGATTTTGTATTCTCAATTACAGCATTTCCACATTTCCATATAATGTAGAGTAAAACTGTCTTTTTCTCTCTCTCTCTCTCACCTTCTCTGTCTCTGTCTCTCTCTCTCTCTCTCTCTCTCTCTCTCTCTCTCTCTCACACACACACACACACACACACACACCACTGTCTTTGCTTCAGAATTTTAAATTGAATAACAGAATCCAGCCATCCCTGTGATAGGTACTGTGTACAAAGATTCTATATGGCATCTTCCCTGAGCTTAGGTAACTCACATTCTAGGAAAGGAAACAATTTCAGTGAAATTCAGCAATTTCAGTGTTGCTGCTATTAGTGTGTGTATATTTTTTTTTCTGCTCCATCTAGACAAACAATAGTTGGTTCTCATTATTTGCAGATTCCTCATTTGCAAATTCACCTACTTGCTAAAGTTTATTTGTAACCCAAAATCAATACTTGTGGTGCTTTCATAGTCATTTGCAGAGATGTACAGGGAGACCAATGAAATAATTGAACAGACCTACATGCATGTTCTCAGCTGAAACAGCAAGGTTCACACTCTGCCTTCTTGTTTCAGCTCTCATGCAGAGATAACTAGAGGAGAGACATATAGTAGGTAGCAGCTCTGTGTAGTGCAAGGAGCTCTGATTGGGGCTACTGGATAGGGTCTGAATCCCAAATGTGGTACCTCTTAGTGGAGCAGCCTCAGGCAGTTTAACTTTTCTGAAATCATTTTCTCTTTTGTAAAATAAAGAAATTAGAATCTAACAGGATGAGATATTTTTAAGATTTATAATCTATATTCTGTTTATAATCTAGGATGTTCAATCTTTATAATATTTAGATAAAATCCCCACCAAGAATGAGTTTCAGTATTTATTAATTCAGTGTTTGTGGCAATTTTATAGAACACGACTACGATGACTGAGAATGAACTGTATATGTGTAATTAGGTCTTTAAAATATATTGTCTCCAAAGTAAATTTCTTTCAGAATATAAACAAAGAAACCAATAAAAATACATCCAAACCATCTTCAATTATCTTCTAGTAATCTATTAAAGACATTTATATTAAAAGAAAGTGACTTCTATAGACTTCTGAGGCTTAAGTTTCCAGTGGCAATCTAAACAATAATAGGAAGGGAAAGAAAACAAAACAAACAGAACTCTTCTCTATCATGCTCAAGACCTTATTTTTCAGCTTCCGTTTCTAGATATATTAAATGAAAGAGTCCATCTCTGTTTATCATCAGAGTTAACAGCTATTACTTGTTGACTGTCTTAACAGATCCACTTAGAAGAACCTGACTAGATTGCTCTGTGACAGTATCAGCAGGAGCTCTCACCCCCAGCTCAAGCAATCTATAAACCCAGCATGAGAGATCATGATAAAATCAGTTGTAAAGCTCATACAATGGGTGTAATAGGTAGTAAGTCTGCATTTTTCATGAATTTTGAGGGGAGAAGTGGCACAGCAGTTAATCACAGCATGATAACTTTAAAATGACTTGCTGATGAGTTCCCAAAAAAGGCCCTAGTAAATCATTGAGGGGTATGGAAAAACTATTTGCCAAGCATAATTTAGCATGCTTTCTGCATAGGTCATTTATAAAGCCTCATGCCAATTCATTGCCACTTTTAAGAGAGGTCTAGATTCTGCTCATTTGTTGCCTACTTCTTTTAGCTTGTAGGGAAATTGTTCAATAATTTTGAGTACGTATGTAGAGTTGGAAAAGAAGATCCATCCTCTTAAATCCCGTTTAGTTTTTTCCTAACAGAAAACAACTTTTCGTTTTTGGTGTTTGTTTTTTTGTTTTTTTTTTTTTGAGACTAAAACATGCATTGAAGTTGGGATGATTTTTGAACCTTAGAATATTTGAATCTATGTTCCATTCCTGACTCTTTTTGCCTCTCTTGAACGTCTTTGTCCTCCAACATCCAATGCCAATATTTTATATTCATACATTTGTCTCTAATTCTTCAGTTCAGTATTCTTGAGATGAATTACAAGTAACCTTTGCAAACTTAAGAAATATGATCAACAATGAAAAAAGACAGTCTGACAAACACAAAACCATTTCTCAACCTCTTTCCTTAGAAAATAAAAAGTGGATGAGCCACTTGTAAAATAAAAGCAACTTAGAAGATATGACCACATAGAAATTAGCCCCCACAATTTTGCCATTGAAAGATCATGCTCAACTTTGTTGTTGTCATTGTTGTTGTCTTCTGTATTTTTCCAAAGCATAAATATTCAAAACTTTAAAACATTAATTTGTCAAAGAGTTTATTCCATTCCTTAATTCATGACGGAACCAGTTAGGTAGTTCAGATATCATTTGAAGAACCAGAAACTGATGGACAATATTCAAAAAAAGTATTAGAATAAGATGACTACATTAGATAAGAGGCTGGTTAAAGCCACCACCTTAAACATTCAACCACCACTGTGGTGTCTTTTTTACTGAATAAAATTCATTTTATTGGTTCCAAATCTAGAAGCTAAAAACTTAACTGAGTCTGATGTTTAGAAAATATCAAAGTCAAACAAAAATATGTCTGTCAGAAACTTAAATGGTCCTTTTAACAAACAGTGTTTCAGTAGAATATAGGAAGACATGCAGTTATCCTTTGGCCTTATTTAAAATGGTACATGGAGCCCGATGCAAGGCTCAATCCCACAACCCTGGGATCATGACCTGAACTGAAATCGAGTTGGATGCTCAACTGACTCAGTCACCCAGGTGCCCCAAAATGGTGCATAATTTTATTAACAGTTATTAATTATCTTTGTCCATACTAACTATAAAGTTTAAATGGATATTGGCTAATCCATATACATATATTTAAGAAACATCTATTTAAATTTTATAATGTCTATCCCTTCACCTTATTTACTATTTATTTACTAAATTCTCCAATCAAAAGGCATAGAGTGGCTGAATGGATGAAAAACAGGACGCATCTATGAGCTGACAACAAGGAACTCATTTTTAGATACAGGACATACAGAGACTGAAAGTGAATGGATAGGAAAAGATGTTCCATGCAAATGGAAATAAAAAAAAAAGAAAAAGAAAAAAATAGATAAGGCTGGAGTAGCTCTACTTACAGCAGGCAAAATGACTCTAAAACAAATACCATAAGAAAGAGTAGGGGCGCCTGCGTGGCTCAGTCGGTTGAACGTCCGACTTCGGCTCAGGTCATGATCTCACGGTCTGTGAGTTCGAGCCCCGCGTCGGGCTCTGTGCTGAATCTCAGAGCCCGGAGCCTGCTTCCGATTCTGTGTCTCCCTCTCTCTCTGCCCCTCCCCTGCTCATGCTCTGTCTCTCTCTCTGTCTCAAAAATAAATAAAACATTAAAAAAAAAAGAAAGAGTGTAATAAGAGACAAAGTTGGATGAGGGGGCACCTGGGTTGCTCAGTCACTTAAGCATGTGACTTTTTGATTTCAGCTCAGGTTATAATCTCACACTTCATGGGTTCAAGCCCCACATCAGGCTCTGTGCTGACAGTACGAAGCCTGCTTGGGATTCTCTGTCTCCCTATCTTTCTGTCTCTCTATTCAAAAATAAATGAATATTTTTTTTGAAAAGTAAAAAAAATAAATTGAGTGTTACGTGTTCATATACAGAACATTCCATCAAAAACCAGAAGAATGTACATTCTTCTAAAGTACACAACAAATATTTTCGTGGATGGATCATATGTTAGATCACAGAGTAAATCCTAATAAAATTTAAGAGAACTGAAATCATATCAAGCATTTTGCCAACCACAGTGGTATGAAACTAGAAATTAATTACATAAAGGAAACTAGAAAATGCACAAATATATGGAGCTTAAACAACATGTTACTGGATAAGCAATGGGTTAAAGAAGAAATCAAAAGAAAATAGCGTTGAGTCAAAAAAAATTGGAAATGTAACATACCAAAAATTTTTGGATGCAGCAATAACGGTTTTAAGAGGGTGGGGGTTTCATAGTGATAAATGCCTACCTCAAGAAACAAGTTATCAGATAAACAATCTAACTTTATACCTAAAAGAACTAGGGAAGGAAGAACAGATTGTGAGGATGTGGAGAAAAGGGAACATTTGTGTGCTGTTGGTGGGAAGGAGAGTTGGTGCAGACACTACGGAAATCAATGTGTAGCTTCCTCAGTTAAATTAAAAAGAGAACTGTCATATGATCTAGCAATTCCATTTCTGGGTATTTATCTGAAGAAAATGAAATTACTAACTTGAAATAATATACACATCCTCATTTTCATTGCAGCATGTTTACAATGCCTGAGAGATAGAAACAGCCTAGGTATTCATCAGTGGATGAATAGATAAATTGTGGTAGATATATACAATGGAAAATATACCATAAAAAGTAATGACATTTTGCCATTTGCAACAACATGGATGGATCTTGAGTGTAAATGAAGTAAATCAGAAAAGACAAATACCATATGGTCTCTCATATATGTGAAATCTTAAAAAATCCCACCAGACAAAAACAAAAAAATAAAAAATAAAAAATAAAACAAAGCAAAGAAACCCAGCTCATGGATATGAAGAACAAATCAGTGGTTGCCAGGGGCAAGGTTGAGTGGTGGGAGAAATGGGTGAAGGGAGTAAAAACAAAAACAGGCAAATAAGAGGCATAAAAATGATGAACTTTATTTTGTATGGTTTGCCATTATAAAAAATGTATGCTAAATCATTATTTAATCAATGTTAAACTAACTTTGTACAAGATTTGTAAAAATGCACCCATTCTGTCATTTTGTACTTTTTGTTCATTTCTAAACTAAATCTGTGGATATGATCTCTTAACGTATTAAATCATATAAACTTAGTAAATAAGGAAACTCTGGAATCATGTGTAATTCTCTTTTGAGGGATGATCAAATTTAAACCCCAATAGCTTAAGTAGTTTAAGCTTATAGAGCAAGTCTATAATAACCTAAAACCTGGAGGTCATTTTTATTTTTTTTTAATTTTTTTTTAACGTTTATTTATTTTTGAGACAGAGAGAGACAGAGCATGAATGGGGGAGGGGCAGAGAGAGAGGGAGACACAGAATCGGAAGCAGGCTCCAGGCTCTGAGCCATCAGCCCAGAGCCCGATGCGGGGCTTGAACTCACGGACCGCGAGATCGTGACCTGAGCTGAAGTCCCAGGCTTAACCGACTGAGCCACCCAGGCGCCTCCTGGGGGTCATTTTTAAAATAGTCTGGTCTTTTAGGGTGCCTGAGTGGCTCAGTTAGTTAAGCATCCAAGTTTGGCTCAGATCATAATCTTAAGGCTTGTGACTTAGGGCCCACATTGGGCTCTGTGCTGACAGCTCAGAGCCTGGAGCCTGCTTCAGATTCTGGTCTCCCTGTCTCTCTGTTCTTTCTAATTTGTCTCCCTTTCTCTCTTTTCTTTCTAATTTGTCAACCTTGAATCTGATTCACAATTTTAGATGGTACATATTAATTAACTTAATTTCCATATTCCTCATGGACACTGTTATCATGTACATCAATTTGAAAATAAGATTTTCTTTAGAGGAAATAAACTTTTTGAGATAATATTAATTTTGTTGCATATTTAAAAAAAAGATACTGTGCTTTATGATGTGTTACTAAAATTGAGTGATTTCCTATAAGAAATAAATGTTGGGAGCACCTGGGTGGCTCAGTTGGTTAAGTGACCGACTCTTAGTTTTTGGCTCAGTTCATGATCTCATGATTCATTAGATTGAGCCCTGCATCAGGCTCTGTGCTGACAGTGTGGAGCCTGCTTGGGATTCTCTACCTCCCTCCTTCACTCTGCTCCTCCCCCGCTCATGCGCATGCTCCCGCTCGCAAAATAAAATAAACATTAAAAAAATGAAAAAAAAAGAAATAAATTTTGAATCATACATGAAAATGTAGATGACATTTTCATCATTATTTATTGAAAAATTGAAATATTCATAATTATCAAATAAATTTTCTTCTACAAATATTCTTTAATTTAACTATATATATTTAGTGAATGAACTAATAGATACTTACTGGATATTCCATTGAGTTTGTGAGATACAAAGCTTTTCCAAATAAGATTATTACAATATTATTTTGATTCAATTCTGTCCAATGTTAAAGTTAGTAATGAACTACTAGTATTTTTTTCACTGAATCTTAGGCAGTATTTTGTGATGAAAGGAGTATGGATTAAACCAGGAAGCTAGAGACATAAATTCAATTCCCTCTCACCAGCTGGGGCTTGTTATAGTAATGCTTGAACAAGTTATTCAAATTCTCCAGACCACAATTTCTTTATCAATAAAATGAAGTGGCTTAAAGGACATTTAAGTCCTTCCAAAACTAACATTGTAACACGTTCATAAGTGTTTCATAAGTGTGCCGAAATAGTGATACTGCATGGTTCATTTGCTTAGAATCCATTCAGGGGAAAAACAACAGCAAACAAACAAAAAAAACAAACAAAAACCAGTATCATTTTATTAAGCTTGATGAAGCATCAATGATCAGCATAAGCTTTAAACCACCCACAGATATTATAATTGCCTTGGCAATCTTAGCCAATTAATACCACATTTTTACAAAGATAAGTATTTAAACTCTACTTCATGCAGAGGATTGTTAAAATCACAACACATTTATTTTTAACAGTTACCAAAGGAAACTTTTACAACTGACTATAGAAATAAGAGTAACTTAATTAACATAGTATTTATTCCATCTCATTTCAGTCAAATTATGCTTTAAGTCGTATCTGCTGAGGGTACTCTGTCCCTTGAAATTTAAAATAAAATAGCCTCAAACGTCAACCATATATACGGAGAAATTGAACACCTCAATCAAATATTTGATTGCAATAGTCTTTCTATAGGGATGTGAGGAAGTATAATGTACTTAGTTTAGGAATCCTATTATTTACATAATTTTGGATATTCTAATATATCAGTTCTTTCAGTTCTTTCATTCTTTTCATTTTGCCTTTACATTCAGTAAGAATTTTAGACAATAGTATGGGATGTACTGCAATATGTTACAGGTAACAAAATATATTAGCTCTTCCTCTTTGAACTCTTTGACTATGACTCCCAATGGGACATTTTTTACTCTACTGTAGGATTTCCTGTCAAGCTGCCTTATTCTGATTCAATACTTTCTCTTCTATTGCTATCTCAGTTTCACATCGCCTGTTCATGTCTGATATGCACTGAGAACTTGTTATAAATACAAAATGTTAAAGAAATGATCTATTGAACAAAGATAGCTTCTTCCAAGGGAAATCAGTGGTCAGTTAATAGACTAATAATTCTCTTGTCTCAACTAAGCATGCATACAGATGTGTATAATTATTTTTGTATATTTTCTTAAAGGAATTAATGTGGCTCAGAAAAGAGTAGAAAAAAATTACAAGAGAATTTGGTGAGAAAACCAGGTTAACATAAAGTTTTATATAAAAATATTCTATTTTGCATGGCTATTTTAATAAGTAATTTGAGAAATTATTTACTGATGAAAATGGTATCAAACACATTATATAAAATCCTGAATACTAACGCTTAGTGAAGCAAGGTACATTGACCAGAAAGTTGAGAACTTTCTGTTTTATTTTGATAGTATCAGTCAGAAATAATAGAATGATTTTAGGTGATGAAACTGATTTGGAATTAAATAGTGGTGATGTTTGCACAACACTGTGATATATAGTAAAACCTTGGTTTTGGAGCATAATTCATTCTAGAAACATGCTTGTAATCCAAAGCACTTGTGTATCAAAGCAGATTTCAAGAACCATTGGCTCAGTTGTGATCATGTGAATTCAGCATCACATACTACTCATATTGCAAGACATCACTTGTTTATCAAGTTAAAATTTATTAGAAATATTTGCTTGTCTTGCAGAACACTTGCTGAACAAGTTACTTGCAATCCATGGTTTAATGGTTTTAAAACCACTGAATTGTATACTTCAAAAGGGTGAATTTCATGGTATGTGAATTATATCTCAATACAATTGTTAAAATAATACAAAAAAGTAAGTAAGTAATATTTATGGTATGAATTAGCGCTTTCAAGATTATAAAAACATGCATTTTCATAGACTTAAATGAATTAGGGTACAGATCTTCAATTGTTTTTGCATTTCTAACCTCCAAAAGTATTTTGAAAGCTATTCATAACCCCACACAGTTCCAAGATTCCAATTAAAGTTTCTTATTAGATTAAATATTTGAAAGGTAAGTGATTTCCAAGATATTGTGAATATTGAAACTTAAAAATTACATTAATTTTTGAGCATATCAAAACCATAATCATTTAATACATACCATCATTTTTTTTAGAAATACAAAACAAGACACATGGTACAGCTGGGAAGTAATATCTGGATAAGCAAGTATGTAAGAGACAATGAAGATATGAATTCAGTGCAAATAAAATAGGGAAAAGGGAACATACTAGAGATACTTTAGGAATAAACTGATAAACTGATAAAGGAAGGAACTATGAAGGAATACAATGGTAAATCAAGAAATGTCTTCAGTTAATTGGGAACATTAAAGGTTTATTGGTGAATGGTAATAGTTTGCCTATGCAAACTTTGGGTTATAGACCGTTCATTGTTAATAATACATTTTCCATGAAAATGTCCAATAGATAGTTGTAAATGACCTTTGCCTGTGGGTAGGATTCTAAGCTGCCTGTTGGCCCCAACTTGCCTGTAGGAAAATTCATCTGAAGGTGGCAGAAGGTGATCCAATGACCAGAACAGAAAGTAATATTGATGCTGTAGGCCTTGCTCAAATCTTTTTGATTAATATTATCTGCAAGACTAACGGTGAATCCCACAGTAAAGACACTTAGGCTGTTTTGAATTGTCTGTTAGTAACAGTCAAAATAAGACACAACAACAATAATAATAATAGTAAACACAAAGTCTAAGAAGAATCTTCAGGCTTGGATACCATGTTGGACCTCTGCTTCTAGAATCTTGCTGCACTTAGAATCACCTGAAAGCTTTGGAAAATACAGTAACAAGTGTACAACCCCCAGATCAGAAAGAAATAGATAGGAGACCCTATGAATATATTCCTTTTATACCCTTTGCCATAATGTTGTAGGTTTACAGACTCTTGAGCTCAGAAATGTGAAAGAGATAAAGAATTATAACCTTCAGTGAATGTTGAGCAGTATCCTCTATCCAGTGGGTAAAATGCTTTGTTTAAATACATACATATGCCTAAGTGGAAATTATAAAACCATGGACACAAAGAAGAGTCCAACATCTTGTCTGGTTCCTACAAACATATATATGTTACGAATTTCTTGTGATTATCAAAAGTGTTATGGTTGTGATTAATAATATTTTAGGATGAATTACACTGAATACAGATTACAGTTTATCTGTCAGAGTTTTTCCTAACTTTATATATAAGGTAGGATATTTTCATTATAAATAATTTGGTAAAACATAAAATTGAAATGCATTCTTTGATGTTATTTGATAAAATGCCATCACAGTGTTTGAAATGTTTTAGTGAAGATAAAATGGGTTTTTAAAATTTAAAGGATACAAAGAGTTACAATCAATGTAACTCAAAAGTACAAGCTAAAATTACATTTAAAAAATAGACACAAAGTAATTTGGGGTACCATAAATTCAAAAATTGGAAACAATTATTGAAAAAACTGTAACACTATTTTATTGTCTATCAAAGTATGTGGAGATAAATTTCACAAAGCAATTACACATGGTGTTTAAATTTCTCAGATGTATACTTTATTTGATTGTATAAAACATATTAAAACCATAGCACTCTAATTTGCTTAATCACTAGTCATATGTGATTGAGTTCTTCCTGTAATTGGGGATGAGATATTAATGTACATGCAAAAAAAAAATGCCTTATAGCCTAGTCTTGGAGTGAAAATGTGGCCATCATTTTTATATCCATAGAAAATGTGATCCAGTAGTTCAATGGAAAATCTTTGGGGAGTGGCTGGAAAGGGAAAATACTGTTTTTATGTCTAGGTTTTTAATTTATTACTCCATTCTCCTTTATTCTATTTCAAGTATCCTGGACTTTGTTTAATATTAGTTTTTGATGTTCCTTAACAGACTTTGAAGAACTATGACATTTGTAAAATTGGAAGATTCTTAAAAATCTTCCATTTCACCCAACTCTACTATAAATGAGGAAATTTGGCTTTTCTCGAGTATGGAAAAAAACACAGTAGTAGACTCACCTAGATCTGACATCACTAGAATTCTCTTTCATGTGTTCTTCAAACACAGGGGAGCCTGGTGCATTTTCAAGAAGAATGACTAGGCAGTGCATCTTTTGGTCAAATAGAAATATAATCTCTTTCAGTTCTCTTTCAACCCCTTTCTTCTTTGTGCTAAATTTGAAGTTAGGTTTATTTTTGTTATAACGTATTTTGAGACCTCATCATTTATCATAATGAGAACTGTTCTATTCATATGTTTTTAGCAACTAAACTCTCTTTGGATTAATTTCAAAACAGGTCTTGGAGTATAGAAGACAGATACATGACATTTATTGTTACCAAATATTATTACAATAGTAAAATGTACTGTTTGTATTTTGCTTACATTATCCAAATCATCTTTTCCATATCTTATTAGACACACATTTAAAACACTCTAATGATTTGCATTTAATAAGCTATACAGAATCCGTATAAACATAGAATAAGAATAGAAACGATCCAAATAGCAGTAGCCCCAAGTGATATGTGCCAAAATAAGTTAAGAAATATTTGATTAAATTAGAGAGATTAAAAGGAAATTTTGACAATATTAAAATGCATAATGCCAAAAGGATTTATATTACTAAGACTTTTTTTTCAGAAAATGGCTATTTTATTATAATATTGCAATGTAAAGATTTTCTCAATTAAAAGCAAAAAGTTTTCTAAGAAAAATATACCTTGGACAAGTTACCTAATCTTCCTCAAATTCTTTCTCTGTCTGTAAAATAGGAACGATAATGGGCTTTGTTAGATTATGTTGAGACGGCTCGTGTAATAAAACTAAATGATGATTGACACATTAAACCTTCAAAATTCTGTCACATACATGTGCACATGCAGACACATGCAGTCAGCAGTTCACCTCCTCACGTCAAGTAGTGGGGTGTAAGGCTGACTTTAAGAGTCCCAGTATTTTAGGTTTGTACAAATGAAGTGAAATGGCATGTAAAAAAATAGTCTTTTTCAGGTGAAAAAAGAAAATAGTTCATGATTTAGTGTTCAGAAGGGCCACTGAGCAAAGCATAAACAATATTGTCCAATTGAAATACAATTTTTTTTACATTAATCACAAATACAAGCCATGTATCAAACTTTCTAGTATCTACATTAAGTAAAAAGATGTAGGAAAAATTAACTTTAACATTTGATTTAATTTAATATCAGAAATGTTTTCATTCCATTATTAGTGAGATATTTCACATTATTCTTTCTTTTTTATTGTCTTCAAAATTCTTTTTGTTTTTTACACTTATTGTGCATTTCAATTTGTCGTGTTTTTTTTTTATTTTTTATTTTTTTATTTTTTTTATTTTTGGGACAGAGAGAGACAGAGCATGAACGGGGGAGGGGCAGAGAGAGAGGGAGACACAGAATCGGAAACAGGCTCCAGGCTCCGAGCCATCAGCCCAGAGCCTGACGCGGGGCTCGAACTCACGGACCACGAGATCGTGACCTGGCTGAAGTCGGACGCTTAACCGACTGCGCCACCCAGGCGCCCCTCAATTTGAACTATGCTCATAGCTACATGTGACTCTTCATTATTGTATTGCTAAGCTCAGAGCTCCAAAATGACCTTGATTCACACAAAATTATGATAAAAATATGAAAGTTATCAATTTGATAAAAGTTGGCCAGGCAACAATATAATATTAATATTTTAAGATCAAATGGAAACTATTTGAACAGCTTCTGTAGATAATCACAAGTTCAAAGTTTAATTACTTTAAATTATAATGTAGGTCCTTTTAATAAAAATAGTAGTTTTAACTGAAGTGAAAATTAAATATATAAACATTTCTTTTTGAATGACTTATGAGAATATAAAATATATTACTAATTGATATAGATTAATATATTATTAAAGCCTTTTAAAAAATAAACAGACAAATAAAACATTTAAGCAATAATAGGCATGGCAAGATAAGAGAAATAAAACCTTAGGTGGTAAATTTATTTCTGAATACATTTTCAGGAATGTTATTTGACAATTTATAAATCTATTAAAGTGGAATTGCTAGTGATGGTGTGTGAAATAAATTCAGTTTATTCCATAAAGTAGAATGAATTAGTTTATTTCATGGTCATTTTAGGTGTACCATAAAGATAATGAAAACATAAATTTTACTATTCAGTCAGAAATTACTTTTATTACTTTTGATAGATAGTGACTATAACCATCAAATTCTATTGTCTGATGACTATCTTGGGCTGGTGCTCTGAAATTTGCTTTGTACCAGTCTTTGGAATATAATTACACTAGATGCAATTTGAATTCAATCTTTTTATTGTTTGCAAAGTTATGAATCAAAATTTTTTTAGGATGAAGCAGAAATGGTAAACAACATATTAATGCATAAGTGTGCAAATTAGAGAGATTTAATGTGACATATTTGCCAAGATTAGGACTAATGCTGGACAAAACTGAAATGTTTCCAAGTTTGGCTGTAGTGCTTTCTGAGTTGTCTTTAATGTCCTCTGTTTCTTTCCAGCTACCTATTGCTTTCTGTATTTAGCCTTTATACCATTTTATGAATAGAAAACAGTCAACTCTTAACCACTTGAAAATCTTTCAGATAGAAGATTGCTGTTTTAACGAGGGACTTCATATATTTGTTCAACAAGTAATTGAGTAACACCAATAGGCTGGCTAGTTATGGTGCTACGTGCTAGAGAGAAAAATGGGTGAATAGAACAGAGAAGACAAAAAGAACATAGTAATTACTAAGGAAGACAGATGGATCAACGGACAAATATGACATCATGTGGCAAAGCTATGGGAACTATAATACAGGGAACATGCAGGAAAATCACTCACCCAAACAAATGAGTTACAGAAGGATTCCCAAAGGAAGTAGGGGCATCTTGGCTGATTTTAGGTGGTCTGAGAAATAAAGAAGGGAGTTAAGAGGTTTAAGTTTGGTAAAGGGATTGTTGAATTTCACGTTCAAAAATGCAATGATAAGGATATAAGAAAATAATTCCCGGTAGGAGACAGAAATATTATTGATTACCCTTTCGATACTGAGTCACATATGGGAGAACAGGGTAGGTATTCTCCATCAACATATACTTTTCTAAAATTTTATGTATTTTGATTGATTTATGTGTGTTTTTAATAACAATATACTTTGCATAACCTAAATATAAAAATCAGTGTAAGATCTGGACATTTTCAGTTTCTTAAAAGCAGGGAGTGTCACCTGTGCTAATCCATTGACAGAAATCAACTACACATAATTCATCATAACTTACTTATAAATGCTGATTACAGTACTTAGAGTTGTTTTAATTTGCTTTTAAAAGCAAGATTTCTAAACATAGATCTAATTCATGAAGGAAATAGGTAATTTTTTATCAAATCAACAGCAACAAAAACTTATAGGTGTACTATTTTTTCCATTATTATGATTTTGCTTATTAGTTTAATATAATTCCAAGATATAAAGCATTGAATTCTCTGAGCTCATTTTAGACAAAAATATTGACTTGAGCTTAGTCCAAATTGTTGTTTTAAATGGCCTCCCATTCATCACTGCACTATTTTAAAGTTTCTCTTCATAGAGCAAAATTATCTATCCAATACCTCATGAAAAGAACCTCAGAGTAATGAATTTCCCTTGTTTTTTTATGCCTAACAATGTTTTTAATGCCTAACAATGACATTTCTAAACTGTGATTATTGAATCCCTTTCATACTACTTCTATATTATTTCTGATGAATTCAGTTAGAAAAAAAAATACCTATCAGGTAATCATTTGGGGAAGATAGGACTAGCAGTCTATTGTTTAATTGTTTAATTCATTGTTTAAAACAAACAAAAACTAGTGGAAATGATGTGGGGAACAAAGGCAGAAGGAAATGGCAGACAAAATTAAATTTCCTTATAAACTACAGCCTATTGGCAAATACTTGAGGCAGGCAGAGTAAAAGGTTTCTCCAGGAACTCCCTACTGTCTTAATGCTAATGATTTGCTAGAGGGAAAACCAGCCTTAGCTTGACAATAGCCAGGCCTCCAATATCTTGTGAGCCTTCTTTAGCATATGAAAATCTCACTGGAAACTTCCCCTGGACTTTACCTCCCCCAACTCCATAGTATAAAACCAGTCTCTCCTCATTGTTCTGGGGTAGCTCTTCCTGCCCGGGCTCTTCTCCCTGTGCTTTAATAAGATCATCTTTTTGCACCAAAGACATCTTCAAGAATTCTTTCTTGGTCATTGGTTCCGGACCCTGTGAGTATAACATCACCTAAAAAAACCTCATCAGAAATATTTTTTATTAGTGCCACTTCCTCAGTATTTGCCTTCATTTCTTAAAATAAGCACCTTAATTTGAGTGGTCTTTGTCTCTGTTAAATAATCTGTGGCTCAGAATTCCTAGCTAGTGTATATTGCATGAATATAAATGTTTAGTGATTTTGGTTACTGCTTTTATTTTCAGTATCAGGTAAGATAAAAAAGATGGGACCCCTAGGTGGCTCAGTCAGTTAAAACTCCCAACTCTTGGTTTCAGCTCAGTTCATGATCTCACTGTTCTTGGGCTCCAGTCCCACAATGGGCTCCGTGCTGACAGTGCAGAGAGCCTAGCTTCTCCCTCTCTCTCTGCCCCTCCCCTGCTATGTCTCTCTCTGGAACATAAATAAACTTAGAAAGATACAAAAGATAATTATATTAGTAGCATTGCAGCTTGAGAGTAAATTAATTTAAAAAAAAAAGTGTTTTGACCCCCTTATGGGATAGATGCTAAGTTCCAATTTGTATGACACTTAACAATCTCCTTGATTCTATCCATCTGTTCTAGAGTGTTGAATAAATTAACTTGCTAGATAGAATGTGTCTGAATGTGATTAATGAATTGAAAATATCAGACTATTTCTTCAGCATCATCTGTGTGTATGGTTTTATTCTGGATATATGAGAAAGTCTGTAGACCTTTAAATTTTTTTTTTCAACGTTTTTTATTTATTTTTGGGACAGAGAGAGACAGAGCATGAACGGGGGAGGGGCAGAGAGAGAGGGAGACACAGAAGCGGAAACAGGCGCCAGGCTCCGAGCCATCAGCCCAGAGCCTGACGCGGGGCTCGAACTCACGGACCGCGAGATCGTGACCTGGCTGAAGTCGGACGCTTAACCGACTGCGCCACCCAGGCGCCCCTGTAGACCTTTAAATGTTAAGAACTACATTCATACTTCACATAGAGTTTAAAAAGAAAATTGTAATTAAAATTATTTAAGATAATATAAATCAAGCCACTTTTTTTATGTGATGTATAACTACTAGATGATTTAAAAAAGAAATCAGCTGTTAAAATGTTTTAATGACTTAAGAGAACAATGCAAATTCTTAAATTTATATTTGGTGGAGTTTTAATTTTCACAATGATAGGGCCCTTTTACTTAGGGCCACCTAAAAAGTTCCCCCAAAATGTAAAAACAATCTTTTTTTTTTTCAAATTTTTATTTTAAATCCTAGTGAGTTATCATATAGCATAATATTGGTTTCAGGTAAAAACAATCTTTTTAAAAGACAACAGAAAGTAGAAAAGTAGGGTAAATTTGAGATGCTATGGAAAATAAGAAGATAGAGATTATTAAGCTTGGAATCTGGATCCACTTTTGCCTGAAGTTGTTCCTGATCAGGAGGATTTCATTGAGATTCAGATATATATTTTTGACAATCTTAGGAGAAAAATAGGTGTATCTACATAATTTATAGGGCCTTGTGCAAAATGAAAATATTGGGCCTCTGCTAGAGGTGAGGAAATGAGCTTCCCTACCCAGAGGCCCTTTGCCCCAACTGTTACTGAAAGTGTGACTCCCAGAGATGTGGAATCCAAGGCTGTGAGTTCTCCATGCCTGGATGAGGATGGGTTAGAAACCCCTGCCTAGTCCTTGCTAAATTCACTCTGGTGTCACCAGCCTGGGTGGGAAGGTCAACACCTTGTTCTTTGAGATTCCAACAGACTCCACAAAACGGTAATTCAAAGATAAAATTTTTAAGAATTTCAAGACTGTGATGATTATAGAGAATCAAACCTCAAATGGAAGCCCTTCTGTCCTAGATCCTGTACTGGTCACATGCTCATGAACACTGCCCTGGGAGCAAGGTAGATAAGGTGTCCATAGGAACCACTCAACTATGCCTTTGTTACCAAAGCAAACATAGACAACAGTAAATGAATGAACAAGTGTGTGCTCTGATAAAACTTTTATTTACCAAACAAAACATACAGGGGGCCAGATCTGGTCTCAGGCTGCAGTTTGGAATATATAAAGCATAACAAAATTATGGTATAGAGCATAACAAAGTGAGGTAGAATTACTTTAAAATATTTTATAATGGAAACACTCAGGATGTCCAACCCTCGCCATGGCATTTTGTAATGTGGATTTGTTACTGAACCAGGCTGGAACGCTGGCGGAAAAACCAAGGGCACTCTGAGATCTTGGTGGATCGGAGATTTATTTAACACCGGGGGGGGGGGGGGGCGGAGGCGCCAAAGATCTGAGCCCCGAAAGGAAGCGGGAAGGGTAATTTATCGTTGTCAGCCTCCATATTTGGGGGGGGGGGGGGGGGGGGGGGGAAGGTTTTGTGCATGTGGCAAACAGGGCGAGAAGAACCAGAAGAGGGGTCTCTAAGCCAGAGACCGGAGCTTGTTTTAGTCCCCTTGGCCATCTTTGGTGCAGTGCTTTATTCATTTCTCCAGCAGCTTTAATTCTCTGAACTAGATTTAGTTAATATCTTCCTTCCTATAAAATCATTGGGCCCAGTATTATTTTAGGCTCTATTAGTCCAGGAATATCTGCTAAAGAATATCAAGAGCACTTCCTTCCTCAGACATAAAACTGGATTTGTCTTTGAGCAGCAGGGTTTAAGAGGATAAGCTGTGTATTTGTGTCCAGAGGAAGATTCTGAGGCAGAGTTGCATAGGAATGGTTTAATACTCAATTAATCCTATGCTATACAGCAGCTTCAGAAAATTAAATTGCAATTCATGGGGAAAAGCATGGATTTGAATCATCATGTCCAAATTGTTAGGAGTAAAATCATGGACAAGAGGTAGCACCAAGAGCCTAGCATCAGACAGGTACTGCATTTTTGGGGAATGGGTTGGGGACAAAGGAACAGATTGTATAGTTTGGGGACTTAACACTGAGTAGTTCCCTGTCATCATAAGAGCTTAAATTATCAAAATTTACATATCTTTTCAAGAGGTACTGTGTTGAATTTATAGTTACTATTACAAAATGACATAATTCCATTAAAAGTTTTGGCTAGTTTTAATTTTTCATGTTGCTACAATATTAATAATTGCAGGATGAATTATAATTGATAATTCAGTAAAACAAATTTATAGAATTTAGCTTCAAACTAAATAGAACCTATGGTTGAGAACAACAAATGATGAGAGGGTATTTAAATTCTTTCTGTAAGTATCTTTCATCAGTTAATTCTGGATAAAATGTGATAATATTACATTAGTTACTTGTAGAATATTTTTTAGAATATCTTCACTCTTTGGAGTTTATAGTAGAGAAAAACAGTAATTTTATGAGGGTTACTGGAGGGGAGGCGGGTGGGGGGATGTTATGGGTGTTAAGGAAGGCACTTGTGATGAGCACTGGGTGTTATATGTAAGTGATGAATTACTAAATTCTATACCTGAAGCTAATATTACACTGTATGTTAAGTAACTTGAAAAAAACCCAGTATTTTTATAACTTAAAATCTATATTATAAAAAAGAGAATGTGAGATCCTTTAAGATGGAATCAATGATTGGATACTAAGTATGATACTATTTAGTTATCTAAACTAATCATTAAATACATTTATTTTCACCCTTTAAAAATATAGACTAAGTATTTTCTCATTCTATTTAGAATGGAGTAGACAAAAGTTAATATTAGTGACTTTTGCACTTTCTAAATATCCTTATGCATTTATCTGAGGGCATAATATACATATATGTTGTAATAAAATGTTTAATAAAATATTTGTATTCAAATTTTTACTTTATAAAATAAATTTTATTTTAAAAATTATAATAAAATCATATAAATATTGTAAACAAAATAATTCAGAACAACTTCAAAAAAGTTAAACTGTTTATTGTTTGGTAAATTCTTGGTAAAGAATTAGTCATTAGCCACTCAGTACTTAGGCATTGTTTGTCTACACTCTGTCGTGAACAGGAGTGTTAAATAACACAAATTTAGCCCTGTAAAATTTAAAGCTCTAATTGGCTTTATTAATGGATTTATGAATCAGGCAGCATGTCATCTAGCAAGTAGAGAGGGACCCTAAGGAATTGTGCAAAATGGTACAATTTTATAAGCAGAAACAGGGCAGAATAATTAGCAAACAAAGCAAAGGATTATTTCAGGCAAGGTTATCTTCCCTTGGGGGTAAGAGCAGGAGATCTTATTAGGTGAATTGCCTCATCTTGCTTCAGGGAATAGAGAGGGCTTCTTGACAGATTCCCTCACTGGTTCTGACTAGGAAATTCCTGACTGACCTCTTCAGGCTCATTTCTGGGGGAGGTTGAAATGGCAATAGGTTAGGTTGTTAAGCCCCAGTTTGGTGATTTGGCCTAGTAGCCTCATTGACTTTATTTTGGGACTGTGGTTTTCTTTTTCACAGCAACAAAATATAGCACCCCAAAATATGCCTCTTTGGAATGAGGATTATTTTGAGCTAGTTATTTTTTAAAATTCAGCAGACAGGGGAGAAGTTTTGTAAACTAATGAGAGGTTACCCTTTCATAAGAGACATATATATTTACAAGGAAATCTCCATTTGTAAAGGTGTCTCGCTCACTGTACCAGGACAAGGAAGATAACTAAATCTCTAGAAATCAATGCCTTCCTTGGTAACCTCCCATAACTGACCTCCCCTCCCTAACATCTTTTGGCTGTAGCTGAAGGTGGTATATATGAGGAGGTGGCTTGGGCCATTTGGGGGAGTTACTCAGTTTTCTTTCATATTTTCCATGCATTTAGGAGGTATACATGCTGATAAACTTGTTTGTTTTTATGTTGTTAACCTTTTATTACCAAAGGGTTTCAGCTAAGAACCTAAAAAAAAAGTAGAGGACAAAGTGTTTTTCCTCCTCTACAGTTAAATTTGCTTAGTAGTAACTTTCCCTGAGTTATGTTTTTATTTTCCCAATTAGATTAGATTAGATTAGATTAGATTTTAATTTCCTTAGATAGATCTCTATTCACTATCAACTACCCATCCCCCCAGTCAGTCATTGCCATGAAGACCTGTATATTTCTTACCACCTTTCAAGATGTAAGTCTGTGACTTCTACTTAGGTCCCAATAAAATGATTAAGAGATTACACTTCCCTTCCATGGCTCTCTCCCTAATTCACTGCCACACAAACAGAATTATTTGGCTGAATCAGATGTCACTGAGGTATTTCATAAACACAGTTTCCTTTTAAGAAAGAAACGTAACATTCGATTACACATTTCTGTGCATAGGTCCTTTGTTCACTTCACCACTGGAAAGTTCTTACCACCCTTGCTTTCAAATGTAGTTTTGAAGCCTCTGCTTCAAATTCTAATTTCCTGCTTCCTCCTTTCCTTTCTCTTCAAAACCCTAAATTCCTGAAAACACTGATAGAGCTCTTACCTACACTTTGTTACCTTGGTTTCCACATTTCTGTCCACATCTGATTGGGCTATTTTTTAAACAATAATAGTTTTACTGAAGTAAGGGAGAAAACAAAAATAGGATAATGTTTAACTATTGGAAAAGAGGGTTCCATTATAATCACATAATATAATAGCCTATCCAGCACACAGAAAAATACACAAGAGCAATGCCAGAAACAAAATACCAAAAAGGCTATTCAAAAATTACTTGTAATAAATATTGTCAAATAAAACAACAACAACAAATCCTCTTTGGCAAGGAGGTATTTTATTCAGAAATAGTATTACAATAAGGAGAGGGACTCTTAAATAAGAATTCTCTAATTAGAGGATCAATAAACCTCTCAAGGGCAGGCAGAAAAAGGCTCTACTTTTTTGGGTGAATAAACAAGGCTAGAATGACTGTGTGGGGGTAGATGGGATGAGTGGGTGGAAAGATAGGATAGTTGATAATTGATAAGGAAATGCTTTTGACTGAACCAACTCTGATAATGTTTATTCATATATGTGGTTATCTGATATCATCCCTATATTCATTTATAAACTTAGCATAACTTTTAAATAAAAATATTAAGTTTTATACCACAATTTATGAAAATTCTCCCTTCCTCTTTATTCTATTTAAAGTATTTATTTAGATTTTTTTTATGTATGGGTTAAAATTATCTGAATTAGCTTTTAATATTCTTAAAAATTATTCAATTTTGAGATAATTGCAATGTGATTTCATCAGTCGAATCAAACTCCATAAAATTATTTTTAAAAATAAACATTAAAAAAAACTTTAGTTAATTTCTAAATACTAACTTGAAACATATACTACCATGTCCAATTCCTATTAACAACCAGTCCTATATTCCAACTAAAAATACTTTAACACTTAGAGAAAACTTTTTCTTCCCCAAATCTTCAACTTCCTTTAAACTAAGGCATGTAAGAATATGGAGAAGTCCCTATTCCAATTGTTTTCCACTAAAATGTAATTTTTTCTTATATTGTCTCAGGCAAAATTAGATCCAATTTCTAAACAACCTCCTTAATACTTTTTGAAGAAAACAGTTGTTTTTGTTATACAACTTGCAAAATTATTAATAGATAATTTGCATAATTATCAGCTGTTTTAAATTATTCTATAAAAGTTTTTTTTATTTTTATTTTTTAATGTTTATTTATTTATTTTTGAGAGATAAGGAGAGACGGTGTGCATATGTGCGTGCCTGCAAGCGGGGAGGGACAGAGAGAGGAGAAAGAGAATCCCAAGCAGGCTCCACACTGTCAGTGCGAAGCACAATGTGGGACTTGAACTCATGAACCATGAGATCATGACCTCAGCCTAAATCAAGAGTCGGAATTGTAACCATCCATTCGCCCCACGAAGATTTTTTTTTTAAAAAAACATATACTGCATTTAGAATAATGCATAGTTGACATTTGAGCAACACAAGTTTGAACTGCATGGGTCTACTCATATGCAGATTTTTTCTATAAATGCAGTACAGTACTGTAAATGTATTTTCCCTTTTTTATGATTTTCTTAATACTTTCATTAGCTTCCATTATTATAAGAATACAGTGTATAATGCACATAACATACAAAATATGTCTTAATTGACTGCTTCTGTTATTGGTAAGGCTTCCAGTCAACAGTAGGCTATTAGTAATTAAGATTTTGGGGAGTCAAAAGTGAAATGTGGATTTTCAACCACACAGGTCAGCATCCTTAACAATTGTGTTGTTATAAGGTCAACCATGTTATATAAAAATTACATTTTGCTAAGATAACACATATTCGCTTTTTTTTTTTTTTTTTTTTTTTTTTTTTTTTTTTTTTTTTTTTTTT
>NW_026057580.1:28888985-28989608 GCF_023721935.1 Panthera uncia | reverse complement strand
GAAAAAAAAAAATTAAAAAAAAAACAAAAAAAAAAACAAAAAACAATATAACAGAAAGTGAATTTAGAATAATTGTCATAAAATTAATCGCTGGGCTTGATAACAGTATAAAGGACAGCAGAGAATCTATTGCTACAGAGATCAAGGGATGAAGGAACAGCCAGGAGGAGCTGAAAATGCTATAAATGAGCTGCAAAATAAAATGGAGACAACCACAGCTCGGATTGCGGAGGCAGAGGAGAGAATAGGTGAACTAGAAGATAAAATTATGGAAAAAGAAGAAGCTGAGAAAAAGATAAAAAAATCCAGGAGTATGAGGGGAAAATTAGAGAACTAAGTGATGCACTAAAGAGAAATAATCTACGCATAATTGGTATTCCAGAGAAGGGAGAGAGAGGGAAGGGTGCTGAAGGTGTACTTGAAGAAATAATAGCTGAGGACTTCCCGGATCTGGGGAAGGAAAAAGGCACTGAAATCCAAGAGGCACAGAGAACTCCCTTCAGACGTAACTTGAATCGATCTTCTGCACGACATATCATAGTGAAACTGGCAAAATACAAGGATAAAGAGAAAATTCTAAAAGCAGCTAGAGATAAACGAGCTCTAACATTTAAAGGGAGATCTATAAGACTCGTGACTGATCTCTCTACTGAAACTTGGCAGGCCAGAAAGGAATGGCAGGAGATCTTCAATGTGTTGAACAGAAAAAAATATGCAGCTGAGAATCCTTAATCCAGCAAGTCTGTCATTTAGAATAGAAGGAGAGATAAAGGTCTTCCCAAACAAACAAAAACTGAAGGAATTCGTCACCACTGAACCAGCCCTACAAGAGATCCTAAGGGGGATCCTGTGAGACAAAGTACCAGAGACATCACTACAAGCATGAAACCTATGGATATCACAATGACTCTAAACCCATATCTTTCTATAATAACACTGAATGTAAATGGACTAAATGCGCCAACCAAAAGACATACGGTATCAGAATGGTTAAAAAAACAAGACCCATCTATTTTCTGTCTACAAGAGACTCATTTTAGACCTGAGGACACCTTCAGATTGAGAGTGAGGGGATGCAGAACTATTTATCATGCTACTGGAAGTCAAAAGAAAGCTGGAGTAGCCATACTTATATCAGACAAACTAGATTTTAAATTAAAGGCTATAACAATAGATGAAGAAGGGCACTATATAATAAATCACAGGGTCTATCCATCAGGAAGAGCTAACAATTATAAACGTCTATGTGCCGAATACAGGAGCCCCCAAATATATAAAACAATTACTCACAAACATATCAATAAGCAACCTTATTGATAAGAATGTGGTAATTGCTTGGGACTTTAACACTCCACTTACAACAATGGATAGAGCATCTAGACACACGGTCAATAGAGAAACAAGGGCCCTGAATGATACATTAAATCAGATGGACTTGACAGATGTATTTAGAACTCTGCATCCCAAAGCAACAGAATATACTTTCTTCTCAAGTGCACATGGAACATTCTCCAAGGTAGATCACATACTGGGTCACAAAACAGTCCTTCATAAGTATACAAGAGTTGAAATCATACCATATATACTTTCAGACCAGAATGATATGAAGCTTGAAATTAACCACAGGAAAAAGTCTGGAAAACCTCCAAAAGCATGGAGGTTAAGAACACCCTACTAAAGAATGAGTGGGTCAACCAGGCAATTAGAGAAGAATTAAAAAATATATGGAAACAAACAAAAATGAAAATACAACAATCCAAACGCTTTGGGACGCAGTGAAGGCAGTCCTGAGAGGAAAATACATTGCCATCCAGGCCTATCTCAAGAAACAAAAAAAATCCCAAATACAATATCTAACAGCACACTTAAAGGAAATTGAAGCAGAACAGCAAAGGCAGCCTAAAGCCAGCAGAAGAAGAGAAATAATAAAGATCAGAGCAGAAATAAACAATATAGAATCTAAAAAAACGGTAGAGCAGATCAACGAAACCAAGAGTTGGTTTTTTGAAAAAATAAACAAAATTGACAAACCTCTAGCCAGGCTTCTCAAAAAGAGAAGGGAGATGACCCAAATAGATAAAATCATGAATGAAAATGGAATTATTACAACCAATCACTCAGAGATACAAACAATTATCAGGGAATACTATGAAAAATTATATGCCAACAAACTGCACAACCTGGAAGAAATAGACAAATTTCTAAACACCCACACCCTTCCAAAACTCAATCAGGAGGAACTAGAAAGATTGAACAGACCCATAACCAGAGAGGAAATTGAATCAGTTGTCAAAAATCTCCCAACAAAGAAGAGTCCAGGACCAGATGGCTTCCCAGGGGAGTTCTACCAGACGTTTAAAGCAGAGATAATATCTATCCTTCTCAAGCTATTCCAAAAATAGAAAGGGAAGGAAAACTTCCAGACTCATTCTATGAAGTCAGTATTACTTTGATTCCTAAACCAGACAGAGACCCAGTAAAAAAGAGAACTACAGGCCAATATCCCTGATGAACATGGATGCAAAAATTCTCAATAAGATACTAGCAAATCGAATTCGACAGCATATAAAAAGAATTATTCACCATGATCAAGTGGGATTCATTCCTGGGATGCCGGGCTGGTTCAACATTTGCAAATCAATCAATGTGATACATCACATTAATAAAAGAAAAGAGAAGAACCATATGATCCTGTCAATCGATGCAGAAAAAGCATTTGACAAAATTCAGCATCTTTCTTAATAAAAACCCTCAAGAAAATCGAGATAGAAGGAACATACTTAAAGAACATAAAAGTCATTCATGACTAGCTCACAGCTAACATCATCCTCAATGGGGAAAAACTGAGAGCTTTTTCCCTGTGATCAGAAACACGACAGGGATGTCCACTCTCACCGCTGTTGTTTAACATAGTGCTGGAAGTTCTAGCATCAGCAATCAGACAACAAAAGGAAATCAAAGGCATCAGAATTGGCAAAGATGAAGTTAAGCTTTCACTTTTTGCAGATGACATGATATTATACATGGAAAATCTGATAGATTCCACCAAAGTCTGCTAGAACTGATCCATGAATTTAGCAAAGTTGCAGGATACAAAATCAACGTACAGAAATCAGTTACATACTTATACACTAATAATGAAGCAACAGAAAGACAAATAAAGAAACTGATCCCATTCACAGTTGCACCAAGAAGCATAAAATACCTAGAAATAAATGTAACCAAAGATGTAAAAGATCTGTATGCAGAAAACTATAGAAAGCTTATGAAGGAAAGTGAAGAAGATATAAAGAAATGGAAAAACATTCCATGCTCATGGATTGGAAGCATAAATATTGTCAAAATGTCAATACTACCCAAAGCTATCTACACATTCAGTGCAATCCCAATCAAAATTGCACCAGCATTCTTCTCGAAACTAGAACAAGCAATCCTAAAATTCATATGGAAACACAAAAGGCCCCGAATATCCAAAGTAATTTTGAGGAAGAAGACCAAAGCAGGAGGCATCACAATCCCAGACTTTAGCCTCTACTACAAAGCTATCATCATCAAGACAGCATGGTATTGGCACAAAAACAGACACATAGACCAATGGAATAGAATAGAAACCCCAGAACTAGATCCACAAACGTATGGCCAACTAATCTTTGACAAAGCTGTAAAGAACATCCAATGGAAAAAAGACAGTCTTTTTAACAAATGGTGCTGGGAGAACTAGACAGCAACATGCAGAAGGTTGAAACTAGACCACTTTCTCACACCATTCACAAAAATAAACTCAAAATGGATAAAGGACCTGAATGTGAGACAGGAAACCATCAAAACCCTAGAGGAGAAAGCAGGGTAAGACCTCTCTGACCTCATCCGTAGCAATCTCTTACTTGACACATCCCCAAAGGCAAGGGAATTAAAAGCAAAACTGAACTACTGGGACCTTATGAAGATACAAAGCTTCTGCACAGCAAAGGAAACAACCAACAAAACTAAAAGGCAATCAACGGAATGGGAAAAGATATTTGCAAACGATGTATCGTACAAAGGGCTAGTATCCAAAATCTATAAAGAGCTCACCAAACTGCATACCTGAAAAACAAATAACCCAGTGAAGAAATGGGCAGAAAACATGAATAGACACTTCTCTAAAGAAGACATCCGGATGGCCAACAGGCACATGAAAAGATGCTCAACGTCGCTCCTCATCAGGGAAATACAAATCAAAACCACACTCAGATATCACCTCACGCCAGTCAGAGTGGCCAAAATGAACAAATCAGGAGACTATAGATGCTGGAGAGGATTTGGAGAAACGGAAACCCTCTTGCACTGTTGGTGGGAATGCAAATTGGTGCAGCCGCTCTGGAAGACAGTGTGGAGGTTCCTCAAAAAATTAAAAATAGACCTACCCTATGACCCAGCAATAGCACTGCTAGGAATTTACCCAAGGGATACAGGAGTACTGATGCATAGGGGCACTTGTACCCCAATGTTTATAGCAGCACTCTCAACAATAGCCAAATTATGGAAAGAGCCTACATGTCCAACTACTGATGAATGCATAAAGAAATTGTGGTTTATATACAGAATGGAGTACTTCGTGGCAATGAGAAAGAATGAAATATGGCCCTTTGTAGCAACGTGGATGGAACTGGAGAGTGTGATGCTAAGTGAAATAAGCCATATAGAGAAAAACAGATACCATATGTTTTCACTCTTATGTGGATCCTGAGAAACTTAACAGAAACTCATGGGGGAGGGGAAGGAAAAAAAAAAAGAGGTTAGAATCGGAGAGAGCCAAAGCATAAGAGACTCTTAAAAACAGAACAAACTCAGTTTGTTTGTTTGTCAACTGAGGGTTGATGGGGGGTGGGAGGGAGGGGAAGGTGGGTGATGGGCATTGAGGAGGGCACCTTTTGGGATGAGCACTGGGTGTTGTATGGAAACCAATTTGACAATAAATTTCCTATATTGAAAAAAAAATAAAATCCTAGGCATATAAAAATTCTGGTGTAGAATTGTTTTTTTTTTTTTTAATTTGAAACATACAGATAGACATGAGACAGTTGAAGTAAAAGAGAATAAGTAATTAATGCAAATGTAATATTTAACATAATAATAGAAGGCTGAATAAAAAGGCCTTGAAAATTTGACATTTGAGGATAAATATCAGAGACATCTACGTAGGAAATTGAGAAGAATTGGTCATGAATTAGGATCATAGAATCCAACATGGTAATGGTCAACACTGGCAGGTGGTCAAAATTTTAAAAAGTAGTGTTCCTGACTTTGAGACTTAGAAGGGTATTGGTCCAATCATCTGCAGTTAAATAGCTTTATATCCTGGGCAAACTGTGTCTCATTCTTATGTAAAAACCAAGGGAAAATAGCAATTACAACCTAATGTTTAAAAGGAATTTAAAAAAATGAAGTACCTGGAACAGTTGAAATTTTAGAACTGGAACTGAGATGAAGAGAAAAGAGTGACAAACTAAAGGTATATGATCAGGTAATAAGAAACTTCAGGGGCACCAGGGTGGCTCAATTGGTAAAGGGTCTGACTCGATTTCGCCTCAGGTCGTGATCTCATGGTTTGTGGGTTCAAGTCCCACATCAGGCTCTGTGCAGAATGAGGAGTCTGCTTAGGATTCCCTCTCTGCCCCTTCCCTGCTTATGTCCTCTAAACAAACAAGCTTAAAAAAAAAAAAAAGTTGAAACTTGAACCTAGCTCTCCAAATTTTATATTCGCCAATCCACAGTTAATTTTTATATGTTTTGAAAAATAGCTCTACTGAGTTTTTATGAATGTGTAGAGAAACTAATATGGCAAAAATTTTGGCATAATGTAAAGAATGAATTTGTGGCAGAAATACTGAAGGTGTCGTAAATGGCATTCTGGACTTCTCACTGTCACTCATTTCCTGTAGCTAGTCCCTCACCTGCAAGTTAAATCTTGTGACTGTCCTTTACTCTCATTTCTAATTGTTCATTTCAAGATAATGAAGTGAAGGCATTTATATCCCTTTCTTCTTTGTTCCCAACTGTCATTTGTGATTACTTCAATTTTTAAGGTGGTTAAGACATTTATCTTCCTTTCTCTTTCGAAGATAAAAAATAAGGAAAAGAGATGTGATTCCATTTCTGGCAAAACTAGAATATCTGCAATATCAAGCCATAAATCTGTGAGTAGAGAGCAGATAGAGGGTTGTGACTTAGCAGAGCTGAGAAAGGTCAAAATTAAGCACCTATAGAAGCAGATGCTAATGAGAAGCAATTGGATTTCCATGGAAAACTACAGGAAAGTCTTAGATAGAGCTTATGGGTACTGAAAAAAAATTTAAATTTCAAGGGCTACCTGACTTGGTTCAGTCCAAAGGATGCCGTTTCCCCTCACATAAAAGTAAATAGGCACATGAGTTAAGCCAAAATGTGGGTGGCCTTTAAAACAAAAGAAATATATCCTTTTTAGAGCTTTAGTGAGATATAACTGATATTTAAAAACTTCACAAATTTAATATATGTTTGGACATATGCATATACACAATACCATCACCAAAGTAATAAGCATCTATTACCAACAAAATTTTCTTTAATTCTTTTTTTTTTTTTTTTTTTTGGTAAGAACCTTTAGAGATGTATCCTCTTTATGTACAGTGTATCATACTGTCTTATTAACTATGGATACTACGTTGTACATGAGATTTCTAGAACTTATTTATCTTGCATAACTAGAATTTAAACCCCTCGAGAAACAATTCTACCCTTCCAGCTCCTCCCATCCCCTGCAAACCATTCTCTACTTCTATGACTTACCTGTTTTAGATACCTCATACAAAGGAAATCATGCAGTATTTTTCCTGTGACTGGCTTATTTCACTTAGCAAAATATCTTCTAAGTCCATCCATGTTATCATAAATGATACGATTTCCTTCTTTTATAAGGCTGATAATCCATTATATGTATATACAACATTTTCTTCATTGATCTGTAGATGGATACGTGGGTTGTTTTCTTATCTAGCTATTGTTAATAATGTAGCAATTAACATAGGGGTGCATATATCTCTTTGAGATCCTGGTTTCAAGTCTTTTAGATATATACTCAGAAGTGGGATTTCTGGATCATATAGTAGCTCTATTTTTAATTTTTTGAAGAACCTCCATATTCTTTTCCATAGTGGCTGTACATTCTTCATTCTCACAGTGTATAAGGTTTCCAGTTTCTCCAAATGCTCACCAACACTTGTTATCTCCCTCCCTTTTTTAAATTTTAAATGATAATCAGCCTAACAACTGTGAGGTGATATCTTACTATAGTTTTGGTCTGTGTTTTCCTCATGAGTAGTGATGTTGAGCACCTTTCAATACCTGTTGGCCTTTTGTGTGGTTTCTGTGGAGAAATAACTATTCAAGTTCTCTACTACGTTATTTATCTGTCTATAAATCTACCTGTTTATTTTTATTGACATGTAGGAAGTACTTATATGTGGTTTGCCAATAATTTTTCTTGATTGGTAGGATGCTTTTTTTACCCTGTTCATCATTTCCTTTGCTGTGCAGAGCTTTTTATTTTGATTTAGGCCCACTTGTCTATTTTTGGTTTTCTTGCCTGTGCTTTTGGAATCAAATCCAGGAAATCATTGTCAAAACCAATGTCAAGAAGTTTCCACCCAGTGTTTTCTTTGACAATTGTTATATTTTCAGGTCTTATATTTAAGTCTTTGATACATTTTGAGTTGATTTTTGTGTTTGGATTAAGATAGGGATTCAACTTCATTGTTTTGTATATGTAGATATAATTTTCCCAGCACCATTTGCTGAAGAGACTGTTCTTTCCCCATGGTGTATTCTTGGTACCCTGTCAAAGATCAACTAACCATATATACACAAACTTACTTCTGAGCTCTATATTCTGTCTAATTGGTCTATATATCTATTTTCATGTCTTTAGGTCAATTTTTTTTATTGCTATGGCTTTGTGATATATTTTGAAATCAATAAGCATGATCCCTCCAGCTTTGTTCTTCTTGTCAAGATTGCTTTGGCTACTTGTGGTCTTTTATGGTTCCATATGAATTTTAGAAATTTTTTCCCCAAAAAACCCTTGGGATTTTGATAAGTATTATATTGAATCTGTGGATCAGATCACTTTGAGTATTATGTACATTTCTTCCATTCCATGAACACAGATGCTTTTCCATTTATTTTTGTGTGCCTTAATTGTTTTTATCAATGTTTTCTATTTTTTAGTGACTGAGTCTTTTAACTCCTTGGTGAAGTTTGTTCCTGGGTAATTTATTCTTTTGGATACTATTGTAAATAGATTTGTTTTCTTGATTTCCTTTCCACATAGTTTGTTACTAGCATATAGAAACACAATTAATTTTTATATGTTGATTTTATACCCTGAGACTGCTGAATTTGTTTATTCTAATAGTTTTGTGGTTGTTGCTGTTTGTGAAATCTTTAGGGTTTTATATCTATAAGATAATGTCATCTTCAACTTGAATACATACACAAAGGAGCTGAAACAGGGGCATTGGGTAGTCTAACATACCTAGAGCTCTCTTCAGTCCATGACCACAGTGTCCATCCCAGTCATTAGATAACCCTTATCTGAAAAACTTAAAAAAGAAAGAAAAAAAAAAGGAAACAAACGGGCAAAGTTCACAAAAAAAAGGGCCTATAGACTTCATTAGAAGTCTTCAATGTAATAAGAAGTTTGGCTATATATTCTACCTGTAATAAAGCTCAATAATTGATGCATTTTGTTCACACATGTTCTTCCAAATGGATTTTTAGTCCCCTAAATTGAAGAGAAAGGTAAGAATTATGTAGCATGTAAGGAAGATTCCTGACATGAAAGAGAAATCCCAAAATAAAGACATAAGAGGAACTCAGAACTTTTCCAGTGATATTCAGTGACACTTTATTACTCTTTAATATACAAACAAAATTAATAATGAATATTAACGACAGTAATAAAAAGTCTCCTTAGGATACATTAAAAGTTTGTTGGTTTAAGATTGGTGGTTGGAATTCAGAATGCTTTATAGGTAAATTGCTTTTATGCCTAGTTCTTTGAAAGATTTTATCATGACAGGACATTGAATTTTGTCAGATACGTTTTCTATATCTATTGAGATGAGCGTATGATTTCCTACTTTTCATTCTGTTAATATGGACTATTAATTAATTTCTTTATATGTGGGGAACCATCCTTGCATCCCAGGGATAAATTCTACTTGATCATGATGATTCTTTTAATGTGCTGTTTGTTTTAGTTTTGTTGTGCATTTTTGATTCTATGTTCATTAGGAATGTTGGTCTGTAGATTTTTTGGTTTTGTTTTTCTTGTAGTGTCTTTTTCTGACTTTAGTACCAGCGTAGTACTAGCCTAATAAAATAGGTTGGAAGTGTTTTCTTGTCTTCTATTTTTTGGCAGAATTTGAGAAGATTTGACATTAATTCTTGAAATGTTTGAGAGAATTCACCAGTGAAGTTATCAGATCTTGGACTTTTCTTTATTTTGAAGTTTTTGGTTACTGATGCAATCTCCTTCCTTATTATTCCTTCCTTATTATTTGTCTGTTGAGATTCTGTTTCTTTATTATTCAGTCTTGGTAGGTTGTGTATTTCCAAGAAAGTATCCATTTATCTTAAACTATCAAATTTGTTAGTGTATGATTATTGTTCCTAGCAATCTCTGTTGATCTTTTTTTTTTAATTTCTAAAGCACAGTTGTCTAGTAAACGATATGCTAAGTGAAATAAATCAGTCACAGAAGGACAAATACTTCATGATTCTACTTATACTAAGTATCTAAATTAGCCAAATGAATAGAATCAGAGAGCAGGATAATGGTTGTGAGGGGCTGGGGATAGGGAGAAGTGGTGAAATTGCTGATCAGTGAGTATAAAGTTTCAGTTATTCAAGATGAATGAGTTCTAGACATCTTCTGTACAACATTGTGCTTGTAGTAGACAGTACTGTGCCCTTAAAATTTTAAGAGAGTAGACCTCAGGTTAAGTGTTCTTACCATACACACCCACAACTGCTTTATAGACTTTGCATTGTTGGAATAGGATGATTGTTCATTGTCCCTGAATTAGAAATGATTCCATAGTGCAAATTCATAAAGGTAGAAAGAGAGTGTTTTGTTATCTATGTAGCACTTCTTTGTGCCAAAATAAAATTTCAAGTATAAATAGAAATTACAATAAAACATGCGTTCTCATCATTTTAATTAGAATGAAAATTTGAGACACTTTCTTTCCAAATTATAAACCTCTCTTTTAGAGATATTCAGGTTATAGATAATTTCCAAGAAGTTTTTAAACCCCATCATTTTTCTCTTCCATCAAATAGAGTATATTTGAATTGAATTAAGATACTTTGCCAACCGTGTTTGTTTGTTTGTTTTAGTTATCTACAAATGTTGACAATTTTGTTATCAAAATCAATTTATATTTCTTTACAATGGAGAAAAACATCAGCGAGCCAAGACACAACAGCTGAGAGTCTTGGTTAAAACATAAGGGGCACCTCAGTTAACTGTCTGACTTTGGCTCTGGTCATGATGTCACGGTGCTTGAGTTTGAGCCCCGCATCGGGCTTGCTGCTGTTAGTGAAGAACCCACTTCAGATCCTCTGCCCCCACTTTATGCCCCTCCCCTGCTCAAGCTTTCTCTCTTTCTCTCTCTGAAAAATAAATAAGCACTAAAAAATAATAATCAGATCTAGAGCCTCTAAGATCTAGAGCCCCTGGGTGGCCCAGTGGGTTGAGAATCCAACTCTTGATTCCAGCTCAGGTCATGATCTCACAGTCATGAGATCAAGCTCTGCATCAGGCTCCATGCTGGGCATGAACTCTGCTTAGGATTCTCCCTCTCCTTCTGCTCTGCCCCTGCTCTCTCTCACATGCACATGCATGTGCATGCTCTCTCTCTGAAATAAACAAACAAATATAAGACCTACATTTTTTTCTTGTTATAAAATATGACTGATGGAGAATTTTCAAATATTTAAATTTATTATTACTTATTAGCTAATTTTTTAGCTAAATCTTTTTGCACATTACTCTAATGTTCAGTGGAACTAGAAAGACACAGTAGGGGCACTTGAGTGGCTCACTTGGTTGAGCATCCAACTCTTGATTTCGGCTCAGGTCATGATCTCATGGTTTGTGGGTTCAAGCTCCATGTTGGGCTATATGCTGACAGCAAGGAGCTTGCTTGGGATTCACTCTCTCCCTCTTCTCTTGCCCCTACCCTGCACATCCTCTTTCTTTCTCAAAAATGAATAAACTTAATAAATAAATAAATAAATAAATAAATAAATAAAACAATGACACAGTAAAAGCAAAAGCTTCTGGGTGGTTCAGTAGGCTAAGTGTCTGACTCTTGATTTTGGCTCAGGTCATGATCTCATGTTTGTGATCAAGCCCTGTGTCAGGCTCTGTGCTGACAGTGTGGAGCTTGTTTGGGATTCTCTCTCCTCTTCTTCCCCGCACTCTCTCACTCAGTCTCTCAAAATAAGTAAATAAATTCAGGGCCACACAGATTTATCAGTGGATACTTAGAACAAAAATTCAACTGAAGATATATTCAGCAATGATGATACAGTACATTTGTTAACTTGGATGAAGCTTTAAGAGAGCAGAGTGAAAGGGGAACCTGGGTGGCTCAGTTGGTTAAGCTTCTCACTTTTCAGTTCACGTCATGATCTCATGGTTTATGAGTTTGAGTCCCCTCATCAGGCTCTGTGCTGACCACTCAGACCCTAGAGCCTGCTTCTGATTCTGTGTCTTCCTCTCTCTGCCCCTCCCCCTCTCACACTCTGTCTCTGTCTCTCTCTCTCTCTCTCTCTCAAAAATAATAATAATTTTTTAATTAAAAAAAAAAAAAGAAAGGAGAGTGAAAAATTGTGAAAGTGAAGGCAGCAGAAGGAGGCTAGAACTGGAAAGAGGAAGTCCAAAAAATGGGAGTAAGGGCATATGACAGAATATATGCCTTAGTTGTACATTTGAGGTAGGGACTTAGTATTACAACAATATGAGATATAGTTAAATTATGCAAATATTAGACAACTAAACCAGTCCCAGTAATGATGTGTAGGGATTGAATGAGAAGGACTCTTTGATCTTTCAGTATTTAATTGTCCTGGAAAACAATGTAATCCCAAGGGAAGGTTAGTCTCTGGAGCAGTCTTACTGTTATCCATTCATTCATTTTATTTTTACTCTTTCTCCTCTTCTGCAATCAACAGTAATTATGCAATCAATACTGCTAATTACATTTCTTGATGACCTCTAATATCTCTTCTTCCTCCTCTCACCATTTTCTCTGTAATTTTTATAGTTTGGAAATAAGATAAAACTTAAAAGAATTAAATCTGTGTACTGAAGCTTAGTGGAATTTTCTAAAATGCAAATCTTTCATATTACTCTCTTGCTGAAAATGTTTAAATGTCTTCTTATTGCCTAGAAATGCCTAGACATTTCATACAAGGATCTTCATGATATTGAAAGTTTCTATTATCATTTCCTATCATAGTCATATTCATCCAAAGCTTTAACACTACCAGACTGTTTGCAGTTATCATGATATAATGTAGTCCTCAAGTCTTACTTCTTTGAATATCCCTTTGCTCAAATGTCTTGTCTACTCAGTAGCCTTTCTGGTGATATTCAAGACTTGGCTCATTACCTTTCTTGAACCCGCCAGGCAGAGTTATGTTCAACCTTTATTTAAGGTGTATCACATTATATTTTATCTATTTATTTACTTTTTTTGTCTCTCCTACTCCATAAGCTCCTAGACAGGATTTTGTCTTGCCTAACTTTTATCTGTAATGCAATACCTGTCACATAGTAGACTAATAACTCTCTTTTGAACTAATAACTCAATAAATGCTCTTCATTGAATCTTGTCACTGAAATATCTGAGGAATAATTCTCGTGTAATTTTTTTTAAATGAGGAAAGAAAATCAATTAACTTCCAAATACTCATTTATAGAGTTAATGACACATAAGACAGTGCCTACAAAACTAGCCAAAAAAATTAATCCATGAATTTCACTAAATGTTTCTAAGACCCATTTAATCTCCAAACTCCCCAGTTGGAAAGAAATAATTCACGAGAAAATTCTAATCCATTTGGCATGCTCAGTAATGGCAATTGCTTCAAGGTTGTATCTGGTGAAACCGCCTGTTCAATGTCAAATTTGAAAGCTTTAGAGGAAATAATTGTACATGTTGGGTAGGAAAGCTGTAGGTGTCGGCACGACAGCCCTTTCTTTGTCTTCTTTTCAGCAATTCCATTAGAATCCGTCACCTACATGTTAGGGGAGTAGCTTTGATGAAAGAGTTATGTTAAGACTTAATCTAGATAAAGTACAGGTAATATTGACCTGTCAGTAGAAACACTGATAGAATGTACCTTGAAATAAAACCACTTTTTCTCTACAAAGACTTGGTAACATTCTACATTTCTGAAGATGCAAAATTATTTTAAAATCCTCAGTTCATTTGCTTATGTATAACAACATATATACTTGGGAAATCTACCACATCATTGCTGCATTGTCTATTTGGAGGCTAGTATATGTACTTACTTTGACTTATAATGTATATGCCAATTACTTGTGGTACCTTCATCTTTCCTGTCCTGAAATGATATAACAAAATCATATTGTGCTTTTTGGCTAACGTGACCTGATTGCTTCCTTATGAACTCTTCGTTTTGGTTGAGTGGTTTATCTCATTTAAATGAAGAAATCACCTTGAAAATTGCTATTTTACTAATCAGTAGAATTATGTACCACAATGAAAATCTCCAACTCTGTTGTCCATTTTTCAACATTTCAGTTGGATAAAATAATCTGCCCTAGTTATCAAGCAGTGGGTGTGCTTAATGGATGTAATTAAATAGTAGTTAGTCAAGGGACTATTCAAAGATTATCCCAAGTATTAAAAATCCCCCTTCTTCTTTCACTCCTCTTTTGCTCATTTAAATATTATAATTTAGGAGGGACATATTAATAATTACCTAATAACAGAGGCTATAGCACCATCTTTAAAATTATTGAACACATCATTATAAAATTTTTCTCTATATAATGTCATTGTAGATATCCTGTAAAAAAAAAATCACAGGTGATCTACTTGGGGATTAGCTGTAAAAAACCTATCATTTTATTGTAAAAGATAAAACTATTAAGACACATTTTCCTTTATTTTTATTTTCCCCTCTATCATTTCTTCTTTCTTCTCTCTTTCCCTCTTTTCCTTCCTTTATTCCTTCCTTCCTCCTTTTTTTGCACATTTCTTTTTTCTATTCCCTTCATTTATCTATCATTTAAAACATGTTTTTCTTTATATAGTTATTCTATTTTTTTAAATAAAAATAGTGTTTTAGGATTCCTGAAAAGAATTAATTGTTGAAGTATTAATCATGTGATCATACAAGGAAAATATTTATTTAGATGTGCTATCCAGGAATTATCACTCTAATGTGTGAAAGAAATACGTAGACTTAAATCCTTCTTACCCAGGAACTTGCATACTGTAAATAAATTAAGACATACAGATGAATATGTGCATCTTAAAGCAATCTATGATGGATACTAGCCGAGTAGCACAAAATACAGTTAATATTAAGAGATCATTTTAGACATTCACTCTAATTGGCTAGTTGCAAAATAAATGAAAATAAATAATATCAGATGATAATAGTGTATTTTTAAGTTATGTAAAGGTCATTTGAGAGGTGAAGAGAAAACCATAATAGTCCCATCTATTTGACAGTGGCATTAAAAAGGTCAGGGAGTACAACAGGTCATGTCACTAACCACTAAAGAGTTTTTGTATGGATATGTAATATAAATATATAATTTTGATTTCTAATATCAGCCTTCTGTATTCACTTGTTAAATGCACACTGAAAAATGACAACGGTTTTCATCAGTGACATTTCTGTGTAAAATCCAATAAACAAATTAAGAAGCATATCTCTCGCGATATAGATATATAGACGTATATATATATATAGACATATATATATATCTGGAGATATATATAGATAGGTAGATAGGTATATATAGATATATCTATATATCTATATCTATGGATATTATATATTTTAAAATATATATTTATTTTATATAATATATTACTAGATAGGACCTGGATAGATATAGATATATGTCAATATCTCTGGATATAGATATATATCTATAGATATCTATCTGTCTATCTGTAGAGATATATCTCTCCAGAGATATACTTTTTAATTTGTTTATTGGATTTTACACAGAAATGTCACTGATGATAACCTTTGTCATTTTTTAGTGTGAGTTTATCAGGTGTATACAAAAGGCTGATATTAGAAGTCAAAAGGGTGTTGTTGATAAGAACATGATAGCATTAAGCATAACTTTTAAAATAAAAGGATTTTTCTCTGGAATAAAATAAGATACAAACTCAATTCTCTTTCAGGCTACCAGTGCAGATAGAATTTAAGATAAGTACTCAGCTGAAATATTTAGGAAGCAATCTCGTGTAATATTTGAAGATGGCCGTTGTATTTGTTATCTATGGATATATAACAATATTTCCTCTCATTTAGTGGTTTAAAAATAACACACATTTATTCTTGTGTTTTCTGTGGGTAACGAGCCGAGGCACAGCTGAGCTGAGTCCTCTGTTAAGGGTATCACTGGAATCAAGATGTCTGACCAGGGCTGTGAGGTCATTTGAAACTCAATTCAAGGAAGATCTGCTTCCAAGTTCCTTTAGGTTGTTGATGGGATTCAGTTGCTTGCAGGCTGCTGAAATGAAGGAAACAATTATTTCCTGACTGTTGACAGAATACCACCTTTAGCTCCTTGTTCATGGCCCTGTCCGTTTTGTGGCTCACAGCATGGCCACTTGCCTCTTCAAAGTCAGCAGAAAAGAGAGTCATTTAACAAGATAAATGTTACAACCTTATATAACATGATAGTATAAACATAATAACATGTATCTTTTTATCACTGTCATGGCATAGTATTTAGAAGCCAGTGACAGGTCCTGTTCACAGTGTAGATGAAGGGTTTATACAAGGGCATGGACACCAGGAGGCAGGGATCATAAAGACCACCTATGAGTGTGCCCACCACAGATATTATAAATCAGTTAGAAAAAGAACAAAACAAAAAGCACATTTGATTTTATATAAATATTACTTAACTCAAATCACAGGTCTTTAATCTCTCAGAACTGATCAGATGCTACACTAAACATTAGTTCTACTAATTGACTGATATTTTGATTGATGAATAGTATTCCATTGCATATATATTACCACATCTTTATCCATTCATCAGTTGATGGATATGTGGGCTCTTTCCATACTTCAGCTATTGTTGATAGTGCTGCTATAAACATTGGGGTACATGCATCCCTTTGAATGGTAGTTTTGTATTTTTTGGGTAAATACATAATAGTGCAATTGCTGGATCATAGACTTTCATTAGGTCTTTACCACATGACCCCCCCCGCCCCCCATAAGGCTTTTCTTACAGAGTGGTAACTTACTTCCTCATGAACAACAGAAAAATCTCTTGTAAGGGCTCATTTGATATTGTCAAGTTCATTCAGGATAATATTTCCTTAACTCAAAGTCAGATGATTAGAGACCTTAATTATATCTTCAAAATTTTTTCTACCTTGCCATATATAAACTAGTAATATGGTATCCTGTCATATTTATATGTTCTATTAGCTCTTGATGGAAGGAGACTATACAAGGCATGTACATTTGGAGGTGGAAGTCTTGAGAGCCAACTTAAAATTCTGCTTACCACAAGAGTCATTTTGATCATACTTTTATTCCTTGTTTACACAAGTGTTAAGAAATAGTTGATTATAATTTTATTCTTGGGAAGATTGACTAATTTAATAGATGCATAGTAAAATATCCACTTGGTTACCAAAAGAATACTTCTGTTTATATAATGCTGAAGCAATATGAAATATCCTGAGTACTCCATTTTGCCTTATTCACATACTACTAATTGTACCCTTTACTGCATGTGTCATATTTGGCATATTTGGTTAAGTAGAGAAATTTCCCAAATGAGGCCTAATCTCAAAGTGTTTCCCCATTAGGCAAAATGATAGACATGGTGAAAATTGTTACAATGAATAATATTTCCTACTTATCAAAGTTCAGGTATTAACTTCTATGTACTGTCAATACTGAATAGGCTATACTAGAAATTTGCTTTCACTGCCTTTCGATTTCTTCCCTTGAATGTTATACCTAAAGATTTAGGTAGATGAAAAGTAGCCCCACACATATCTAAGTAGTATAGACATTTGCTTACTACATTTCTTTGGTTGTCAAAGACTAGGTGAAAAGTTTTTTAAAAATGCAAAGAAGTGATGCCTGGTTAGCTCAGTTGGTTAAGCAACTGACTCTTGATTTTGGCTCAGGTCATGATCTCATGGTTTGTGAGATTAAGTCCCACATCAGGCTCTGAGTTGATGGTGCCGAATCTGCTTGAGATTCTTCCTTTCTCACTGCCCCTGCCCCAGTTAGCTAAAATAATACAATAATATATATTAGTGAAGCCATGAAAAGACATTAAATACAGATCCATCTTTTGAGCAAATTAATTAATTAATTATAATTATGCATTTGTTTTTAAAGGGTTAGATTTCAGTGTGTATCAAAAAGAGACTGCAATAAACACAAAAAGGAAATAAATGAAGTTTGTTTTATAGTTCTTCATCATACGATATTTGACAAAAATATGAGCAAATCACTACATTAGAATATATAATCCAGAGACTTCTAAAGTTATTCATTATTTAAGAGCTCTTTCTGTCTTTTTTAATGTCCTATCTTATAATCTGAAATGCTAGATTAATAGCAAAACTTTTAAAAAATCATAAATTACTTATACTAACCTAAATATCTTGCTATATTTATTACTGAAGTATGGCAGTGTTTTTCACCGTGTTTACATAAGCTGGTAGACTTCCCTCAGAATGTTTATAAAATTTTCTGTATATGAATTTGAAAAGAGGAAGTTCATTTTCAGTTCCTCAAACTTCCTGCCTAACAATTCTGCAACAACTAACGTGATGAAAAAACTTTTATGTCTTTATATTCAAATAGAGTAACACTTTATAGTCGTATAAAATAATTGTTGGTTAATGATTGCCAAAGCAGCAACAAAGTGTTTGTTAAATGAAATCTAAAATCAAAGTAAAAGATTTATTAATATTAAAAAATGTTTTTGAACATTTATTCATGTTTGAGAGAGCGAGGGAGACAGAGTGCAAGTGGGGGAGGGGCAGAGAGAGAGGGAGACACAGAATCAGAAGCAGGCTCCAGGCTCTGAGCTGTCAACACAGAGCCTGACGCGGGGCTCAGACTCACAAATTGTGAGATCATGACCTGAGCTGAAGTCAGACACTTAACCAATTTAACCAACCACTTAACCCATGTGCCCCAAAACATTTATTAATATTTTAATGGGTAGCCCTAAAATTTTTATGAAGACATTGTGTTTATTCCTTAATATTATGTTTTAACTACAATTAAAATATTGAGATGTTTTATTTTCTAGTTGAACTATTAAGGTAAAGGTAAAAATACTCAAGAGGACCTAAATAAGTAACTGTTCATTTTTAATAGTTACATTAGTTTATTTGGACTGCTGTGGTGAAATACCCTAGACCGGGTAACTTAAACAGAGATTTATGTTTTCATGGTTCTGGAGGCTAGAAGTCCAAAATCAGGGCCCTAAAAGGGTTGGTTTTCTCTGAGGCCTCTCTCCTTGGTCTCTCTCCTTGGTTTAGAGGTGGCCCTTCTCTTGCTGCCTTTTCATCAGTCTTTCTTCTGTACATGCATGCCACTCGTGTCTCTGTGTATGTCCTAATATCAACTTCATGTATGGATTCCAGTCAGATTCGGTTAGGGTCTGCCCTAATGGCATCATTTATAGTCTGGCATTCTGGCACGACTGGCAGTTAGGGCTTCAAAATATGGATTTTGAATAGATACAGTTTAGTCTGCAACAGTAGGTATGGAAAGTGTGGAGACAAGTGATGAACGTACTTTTTAATTTTTTTGTTTTTTTAATGTTTATTTCTGAGAGAGAGAGAAAGTGTGTGTGTGGGGGGGGGGGGGTAGGGACAGAGGGAGAGACACAGAATCTGAACCAGGCTCCAGGCTCAGAGCTGTCAGCACAGAGCCCAAAGCAGGGCTTGAACTCATGAGCCATGAGACCATGACCTGAGCTGAAGTCGGGCGCTTAACCGACTGAGCCACCCAGGTGCCCCTGAACATACTTTTTCTAATATAAACATTTACCAGAATGTTGTACTGAGAGATACATGTCTATGTTATCATGGAAAATTTGACAACAATTTGAAAACTAAGGAAAACATTGCAAGGTAAATTTTAGATATAATAAAAATCATTAAGAAAATTACAAATATTGAGGAAACAGCCAAAGATAGAATACCCCATACTAACACAAATGGAACACAGCAAAAGTGGTTCTCAAGTGAGTTTTGTAGCTTTACATGAGGTCACCACTTCAGAACACAGAGAAGATGAATCTTTATACTTATTTTGAGATATTAAAATTAAAAAATTATATTAGTGAATTAATAGAAATAAATTTTGAATTGATAAATAGGACCCTTCAAAAAGAAAGGATAAATATTTTCATAACCTTTTTTTAAGAGCTATTATATAGAAAACCCCTTGGGAATTTGATTAAGAAAAAAATATAAAATTTGACAACCATAAGAATATGAATATAGACTGGCACATAGAAATAGAATAAGAACACTGCCTACAGCAAATTTGATACCCTAGAAAAAAAATGGTGATCTCCTAGCAAAATACCAGAATTGATATACAAATTAGTAGAAAAAATGAGGGTAATGACCAAAGAGCTTTTACTGACTGATAGTTTCATAGCAAGTATTAATTAAGAATATGTATTAAAAGCATTCAGCATTGTTCCTCATGCATGAAAAGCACTCAGTTAACATTGAATTTTATTTTTGCAATGAATGCTAAATAATGACCAGTGTATTTTCATAATTTATTCATATCATGTTCTCATATATTTATCGTTTTGCCTTTTACAATATTATAAAAACTGTTTGTTATAAATGTAAGAGAATTTTTCAATGGGCAATCATTATTTTTGTACTTTTCTTATATCACTGGCTTTCTTTCCAGTAAGATGATTTTGCACTCTTGACTTGAGATGTATTGTTTCTATTAATAATCCAAACATTGTTTAAAGAGCTCTTTCAAGTAAAGTTCAAATGTATATTTTTTGAAAATGATTTCTTGTGTAATGCACTTGACAAAATAGGCATTTGGCTGTTTTATTTATTTTTTTAAGATCTAAGATAAGTAAACTAGTATAATTTAGGCAAGACTTTTTCCCTGTCAACATTTGGGATTTTATTAAATTGGGAGGTCAGAGGAAAGGTTAGTTGGAATTCAAAATTGTGGAATTACCATGATAATTCTAGGGTATAAAGAGAAATATATATTAAAAATAAGAGTGAATCAAATTATACTTAATGGAAAAAAAGTAACCAAAAGGAAATAAACCTTGTAATGTGTGGAATTTAGTTGTATCTTCCTTTATGGAGTGGATGTGTTCCAATTATTTTGGTTATAAATTGCTTGTTTTCTTTTGACATTAATTATGAAATCAGAGCTGCCTTCCTGTAGAGAATAACTCCTATCAAACAAATTTGGAAAATTTGACTAGAAAGACCAAGAAATGATGAATTCCTCAAGAGCAAATTGTGTGTTGTGGAGTGGTGGTGGTACAGAGCTTCCTGGGAATTGTTACTTAACTGTGAAATCTTCATTTCTAGAAGCTTTAATACTTTGTCATGATATATTGGTTATGAAATTTCCCTTTAGACATTATCCAATCCCTGAATTGGTCACTTACACTAATTAAGTTATCTTACTGAATGCAAAGAACGTGTATCTTCTACCATAGTTGTTTCTAACTACTGTTTTCTTGAGAACAAGAAATTCCGTAGCAGAGGTCACAAGCTGATCTCTCTCAGACCAGAATCTAAAAAAGTGTAATATGTAGGCTCTAGATATTTAGCCAATGTGTAAAGTTGGAACTGATATTAGGAAAAAGCTGAATAGTTTTCTTCTCTTGATACGCTGAATCTCCGAAATGATCAGTTTATATTCCTACATCATAAAAATTTAGCAGGCATTGAGGGACAGATAATTCCTTTTAATACGGCACAAGCTTTCCAATTTACTATATACTCAAGTCATTTGGCTCATACCATTTCAGCCACTTATATTAACTGAGAATGATGGATATTTAAAATTTGTGACCCCCTCCTTTAAGCCAGTGTTGAGGAACTCACTACTTTACATTCACTGAAAAAGGATGGAAAGAATTTTCCACTTAATTCTTGGTAATTGTGTATTGCTTTTCTGATCATTTACTGACTGGTTGTCACGTGCAGATCCTGTGCCAGGCACTGGTGATAAGGATACAGGCAAATTATATACATTTTCTGGCCTAGAGGAGTGCATAATGTAGTAATAGAGACATATTTAAAGAGGAAATACTGCGGTAGAGGCACCCTCAGGATGCAGTTGGAACACAAAGGAAAACTATCTAATGGGGTTGGCAGGGGACACAGTCTGGGAAGAAGCTGTGTCTTGGAGGATAACAAAACTACAACTTGAGAAAATGAAGAAATCCTTAAATTATATCTCAATCTCTAAGACTTTCAGCATTTGATCTAGTTTCAATTCCCTGCTGTTAAAAAATGTTATATGTCAATTCCAACACTGCATTTTAATTACATGGAACTACTATTTTATCATGTAGATTACATCATTTCAATTCGTTTCTGTACCATGATAAATGTATGTGCCCGTGTAACACAAAACCGTATGAGTATATAGAGCATTATAGATATCCCATTAAGTTGCCCTTGCCTTTTCACATTTGAACCTCCCCACATATACCCCAAAGGTGATCAGTGTTTTAAAGTTCTTTTCTATAACCTGTTAGCTTTTCTTGTTCTAAAATTTCATATGAATACAATAATACACTATTCCTTGTTGTATGAAATATCTTTTGCTCAGTATTTCTTTCAGTTTCTGAAAAACATTCATGTTGTTTTATGTATCAATAGGCCATTCATTCTTACTGCCACATAGTATTCCAGTTAATAAATTTATCACAATGCATAATCTATTCTCCTGTTGATAGACTCTTAGACTACTTTTATCTATTATAGAAAAGTTACCATGAACATTTATGTACATGTTTTTCTGTGAACATATTTTTCCTACCCTTGGATAAATATACAGGAGTGGATTTTTTAAAATTTTTTTAATGTTTTTATTTTTTAGAAAGAGAGTTGAGAGAGAGAGAGAGAGAGAGAGAGAGAGGCAGAGAGGTACGGGAAGAGAGAGAGGGAGACTTAGAATCCAAAGCAGGCTCCAGGCTCTGAGCTGTCAGCACAGAGCCTTATGTGGGGCTCGAACCCAAGAGCCATGAGATCATAACCCAAGCAGAAGTCTGACGCTTAACCACTGAGCCACCCAGTCTCCCCTACATGTTTGATACTTGAAAAATTATCTACTGTCTTCCAGCCACCATAGTTTTGGGTAGGAAGTTAGGAAAAGGACCTATCATAGAGCTTAGCAACATTCTAATATATTCAACATGTTTCAGGCTTGGCTCCAATGCAGAGGCAATTAATCTAGGTCTACAGCCTCTAACCAATACCCTTTTAAAACCTTTATATTTTGCAGTAACTTTAGAGCAAAAGGAAGTTGTGAATATATTACAAAGAGATCACATGCACTCATCACCCATTTTTTTGCATTGATTACATCCAATGATAATGCTATATCAAAATCAGGAAATTGATATGTATGTGTACCAAATTCCTGTAACCACGGGCAGAGTTAAATACAGAACTAGTAAGATATACTAATGTATTTTACCAGTTTGAGTGAAGTTTGGAAAACTTACCTTTCTTTAAATCCCTTTATCTCCTCTGTTTATAATTGTCTAAATATTTATGTAGCATACAATGAGATCCACATAGGATGATGTTGTACCTTTTGCTTCAGACATAATTTAGGAGTCTGAACAGAGAGGACTGAATTTACTCATATATTTGTCTTTTTTAGTAAGAACTTCTTAAGATTTTTTTAGAGTATGTCTGCTAGTAACAGATTCTCTTAGTTTTCCTGCACCTGATAATGTCTTTATTTCCTCTTAATTCTTGAAAGATAATTTTGCTGGACATATGATTTGAGGTTAACAGCTGTTTTATCTCAGCACTTAAAAACCGTTTACCACATCATTCTGGACTCCATGACTCTGATGAGAAACCTACTGTCATGTAGACGTTTCTGCCTCTTAGGAAAGATGTTTTAATCATTGCTTTCAAGATGTTTCTTTGTCTTTCACTTTACGAACTATCGTTAGACTTCAACTTGGCATGGATTTATGTGGAATTATCCTATTTAGTGTTCATTCAGGTTTGTGAATCTGTTTATTTTATTTATCTGGAATTATCCTATTTGGTGTTCATTTAGTTTCATGAATCCATTTATTTTACCAGATCTGGGAAATGTTCTGCCATTTTTTCTTCAAATATTTTTCTAACCTTGTCATCTTTCTTATTTCCTCCGTGACACCGATGACAAAATTTTTTATCTTTGGTTATAGTCCCACAGGTCTCTGAGATTCAGTTCTAAAATCTGATGTTTTTTTCTTAATATTTTCTATTTCTTTGGTGAGGCTATTTTTTGTTTGTTTCAAGCATGTTTGTTTTTGCTCACTGAAGCATATTTATATGGCAGTTTTAAATTCATTTTCAGATTATTCCAACATTTGTGTCATCTTGGTGTTAACATTTGTTAATTACATTTCCATGATTTTAAAATGTATCCTGGATATTTGGGGGTAATGTATTATGAGACTCTGGATATTAAAAAAAATATTTTGTTGTAGCTGGCCTCCTCTAACTACTGTGCTGGTGGGGGCAAGTGGGCCCTGAGTCAGTATTGCCAGGTAGGGACAAATGTCAAGGTTCTCCACACAGCTTTCTTTGATTCCTCTTCTTACAGCTACAGGGAAGTGGGATATCAGGCTCTCCATCAGGCCTCTTCTGACAACTTTTGGCTAAGAGTGGGAGAAGTGTGTAATTCCCACTGGGCATGGTTCTCAGTCGAGGTTCCCATTCAACTTTTGCTTACCAGCTTGGGGCGGATCTGCTTTTATTTCTTCCCATAGTCTTTAGATTATTTACTTTGTAAACATTTTATGTTCTGCTCAGTTACTACTCTCCTGATCTTTGGCTAGAAAGCAGATTTTCTTTAGGGCTATTTTTGTCTTTGTCTTTTGACATTTCAAGGTGCATGGCTTCTCCAGTGCCCATTCTGGGGTATATAAGATAAAAAGAAAATCGAGAGAACTCAACATGTTGTTCCTTAGGTCCTAGGGTCCCTAGCTGGTCGGTCTTTGCTACACCTTTCAATTTTCAAATGTTTGTTTTATAAATAATGTCCAGGGTTTTTAGCTGTCTTTGGCAGGATGAACAGAGTGAAACACATCTACTCCATCTTTGTCCAGGCCCGGTACAAGTGACATTTGAACAATGTGGGTTTGAACTGTGCCTTTGAGTAAGTGGTCTCTTTAAGACTTTTCAGGTTCACTTTGTCCAAGACTGTTCTTTACTAATCATTTTAGTTTGGGTTTCTAGGTGTATCTTCTGGTAATGTTCTTGGGAAGATGGGACTGCTTTTAGCGTGGATTTTGGGGCAAGGCAACTGTTTGCGCTCTGTGGTCATGTTTTAAGGGGTGGCACTGGCTGAGAACAGCTAGATAGGGACTGCTGGCTTGGTTCCACACTTAAGTGAGTCTATAAGAGGGGCTTCCTGGTTTCCTGGATTCTCTGGTTAGGGTTTCTAGATCACAGGGACTAGGTACTATACTCAACAGTAGGTGAGGCTATGAATTAGCTTCCCTGACAGGGCAGTAGGATAGTACCAAGGGTATGCATAGATCATTGTTTGGGGACCTTAATCAGGCAAGAGTGTTCATTGAACACCCTGGTCAGATGAGGCCATCAGTTTTGATCTGCAAACAGGGAAAGCCACGGGCTGTGTCCTTTATTCAAGTACTATTATAAGCAGGGCTATTGGATGGGTTACACCGCTTCTCATGTGCTCTAGTAAGGTTCTTTGATTGGGTGGGCTGAAGGCTGTATTCAGCAATAATCGGCTATGAACTAATTTCCCTGCCTGAGAGCAGTGGGAGAAGTAGTCCCAAGGCCAGTAATGCTCTCTGTAGTCTTGACTCGGCCAACCAGTACCCCACATCCCTGGCTGGAATGTGGCCACTGGTTTTGCTCTTGGGACAATCATCTCTGCCTGACTGCCTCTTGGCTCTAGACTTCTTGGATTACACAGCTTCCAAGTGTTCTTGCTAGCCTTTCCTGTCAGATGGAGTTGGAGGCAATGCTTTGTAGCAGGTGGGTCTATGTCCCTGACCCTTGCAGGGGTAAGCCTGGATGGGTCCACTTCAGGAAACTCTTAAATTTTCCCAAACAGCCTTTCTGGTCGGGAAGGGTTGAGAGCCATGATCCAAAGCGGGTGGGGCACTTCATTTCGGCATGGACAGACCAGGCTCCGGGGCAAACAGAAGTCCTCATTTGGGAACCCAAATTAGGCAGACCTGCACCTTGTTAAATTGCCTGATCAGATTGTGCCTCTGACTTGGTTCTACAAGTGAACAAAATCACAGATTAGGACTACTACTCGGGCTCTGCAGGTAGGTACGAGGTCTGCCAAGATCTGAGTGGTAGTCCTTCCCACCTCACTGTCTCAAATTCCCAGCAGTTGAACCCTGCAGATTCCCCTGTGATTCCTGGAAAAAGCAGACTAGGGTCTCTGACAAAGTGACCCACAAAACTCCAGGGTCTATATGTCACTCCTGGGCTCTCATTTTCCACTGGAGGTACTATAAGCCCAGTGGAGACCACTTGGCATGGTGTTGTACTGGACTTGGAAGGGCAATGCAGTCTATATGTAGCCATCACTCTTACCCTTCTAATACAATCTGTCCTAGTCTTTTGGTGCAAGGGACTGCTTTAGCCTCACTCCCAAGTTCTGGGATTCTTTCAGTGCTCTCTTCACTATCAATAGCTGTTAGTTGTTCTTCTTGTGAGGGGGAGAGAAATCAGAAATGACCAATGTTACTATCTGGGTGATGTCACTCTGCTAGATCGTCTTAAAATTTCTCCTCCTTCTCTTCTTAAACCTCCAGAATCCCACCCTATCCATCACTAATTCTATTTTACCTCTTAAGTATTTCTTGATTCTGTTTACCTTTCTCCCTTTCTTTCCATTTCCTTATGTCAAGCTATCACTATCACTCACCTGAGCTTATTTAGAGCTTCCTATTTCCCCTAATGCCCCCTTGTCCTCAGACATTACATTTTGTATACTGAAAACAGAATTTTCCAAAACACAATTCTGATCTCACCAATTCTACACTGTTTCCCTGGCTTAAAATACTCCAGTGTCTTCCATTACCATAATTTAAAAGTGTCAGTCTTTAGATGGTCCCCAGTCTGGTCATGATGTCCCCTCTCTACATCACCTCAAACATCTAATTGCTCTCTCTCACTTCTTCCAACATAGCATGTACTTGAGGGCCTTTTGACATTCTAGTCTTTCTGATTAGAATGGTATCTCAATACTACCCATTGACTTACCCTGGGCCTACTAGAGTTACTGTGATTCTTCATCACTAAATCTTTGCTTTTTCATAGAAACTAATTGGAATGGATTTTTTTCATTATGGAAGCATATAGCTATCCTTCTTTATTCTTACTCATAGTTTTCTATTTATTTATATGAGTGATTATTTGCTTGATGTTTATCTTCTAATCTGGACACTTAATTCTGTGAGGTCAGAGGTCAGAAGACGTTTGATCTCATTGACCAAAATATCCTAAATTTCTATACAACATGTGGCACATACTCAGTACTAAATAAAAGTGTGGTGAATTAATGAAGATATACATTATCATTTTGTAATTTTTGTCTGGTAACACACTTACTTTTCATTGTTTTGACAATAAATGTGTCTGGGTAGGATATTTATTCTTTATTATGTATGTAAGAAATTTACTTAACCATTTGTCTTTGTCCATCTCCTGAAATATGGCATATATATTATAAATATTATTACATGTTAAAATATTGCATCACCAAAGTGTTTTTTTTTGAAAGGTAGAAATTCAGGGTAGAATGCCAATTTTCCTAAAGTACCTCAGGTATTTCTTTTTTCCTTTTTAAGTTTACTTATTAGAGAGAGGGAGAGAGAGAGGAGAGTCTGAGCATCGGAGAGGGGCAGAGAAAGAGGGAGAGAAGAATTCCAAGCAGGCTCTGTGCTGACAACACAGAGCCTGAGGTGGGGCTCAATCTCATGAACTGTGAGATCATGACCTGAGTTGAGATCAAGAGTTGGGTGCTTAACTGACTGAGCCACCCAGGCACCCCATAAAGTGCCTCAGGTGTCTCTAAGGTTAGAAATAATTCTAACTATAATAAAGTGCTCGCAATATACAGTAAAATGTTTCATTAAATTACATATTCAGTCTAAAGAAGATGTTTTTAAAATGCTTGAAACTTTTTTAAAAATTTTTAATGTTTATTTAATTTTTGAGAGAGAGAGAGAGAGGGAGAGAGAGAGAGAATGACAGCAGAGGAGGGGCAGAGAGAGACGGAGACACAGAGTCCGAGGCAGACTCCAGGTTCTGATTTATCAGCACAGAGCCCCATGTGGGGCTCAAACCCACGAACTGTGAGATCATGACCTGAGCCGAAGTCGGATGCCCAACTGACTGAGCCACCCAGGCTTGAAGCTTAAAAAGCTTGAAGCTTTTTAAGGAGAGAAAGATTGTAGTTTTCTATCTGATTTGCACTATGATAGTAATCTACTTCAATTATAAATATCAAAAGCAACCTAGTTTTCACTGCTCGGAAATTTGTAAATTTTAAGAAATTTCATTTTGATTTAATTATATTTTACTATTAATTTATATTACTTAATACTTTTCTGTGTATCTAATTTATATACCACTCCCATGGCTAACTTACTTTGTTCATGAAGAATCAAATTCTTCTAATAACATAGGTAAAAATGTTCATTGTACAGCATTTTTTAATTTATGATTCAAAGAGGAAGCCAGATTGAAAGGAAATGTTGATTTGTCTTTATTTTCTAACTCTAGTGTTAATAAATGGATCATTTAATATATATATATATACATATTTATGACATAAAAGTTAATACTTACATTAATTTTACTTGCAAAAGAGTCAAGATCTACTTGCTATAGACTGTTGTGTAAAGTGTTAAACAAGTTTGTGGAAGTTGTGTTGCTGGTCCACAGCTTCCAAACAGTTAAAGACAATTTTAGAGTAACTAAGAAATATAGGACAATTTGTGTTTACAAAGCTGTTTTCTGGAAAGCATCCCAGAGTGCTGTGTATAATCAAATAAAATCACAATTAATGGTTAGTACCAAAATCCAGTTCAAACATATCAAACACAATCACAAATAACAGTTAGTGCCAAAATGCCAAATTAAACAGATGGACTCTGATTCTAGATTTCTTTAAAAATGAGTGAGATTTGCCACTTTAATGTTAACCAACATGCTATTGAAAAGTCTTGGAATAATTTTTCAGAAAACTTTTATTCTAAACTATGTATAAGTAAAAATTGTTTTAAAGGTCTGTGTACGTCTGTGCTTAATCCACTGAAACAGTCCTGTCTTCATAATCATGTGCCTACAATGGTAGAACATTTAAATTTCAGGTCTTCTATTTCAATTATAAACAAGTTTTAGGCAAATTATATTAAGAGGCAGAAAGGAAAAGGCTAACTCAGTGACAGTCATACAGAAAAAAAATGCAATTTTATATAATGAACTTGTTATTTGAAAAGTTACCTTTTTAGTTGAGGATAGCTGAGAAAGTATCTGACTAAATAAGAGTAAAGATAAAACTATGTGGTTTATTTTATTGTTCCAGCAATTGCAAATATGATAACCTTAAAGCATTCCACCTGTAGTTGAAATATCATATTTCTCTGCCATTTCTATAGGAATCAAATTTATCTTCTAAAATTAAAGATGAGTGGACATACATGAGTCTGAATCACTGAACTGTGACAGTACTCACCAATTTCCATAACCACTGTAAAAGCTCCAACCCAAATCATCTTTCACTTGAAAAAAAAAAAAAAAAAAGCATATGCCAGTCTCCAGACTCACAAGTTTCTCATATATCATTCATATGGTTACAGGTTTTCTCAACAACTTCCTTTTTTTCTCCAGTCTGTACAACTTTTCGGGCATCCCAAGATCTAGTCCATTATTCTTCTATATCTCCTGTCTGAAAATCTTCTGATATGTACTTTGTTCCTTAGCCCTACAATATAATTTGCCATTCTTAAAACTTACCTCAGTCTTAACATTAAGTTGACTTTTCACTCTTTTTCATTTTAGATTTTTATTTACTTATTTAGGCTCAAGCAAAATACTACTTCATTCCCAAATAAAATTAGTTTCTGCTTTTGTGTGTATCCCAAATAAGGAATTTATTTTTCTTGTTTCATTCTTTTTTAGTCAGTTAATTAATTTTATTGTTACCAGTTACAATAACCATCTTTGTGGGCACGTTTAATTTTTTTTTAATACTTATTCATCTTTGAGAGACAGAGACAGAGCATGATTGGGTGGGCAGTGGGGCGGGGAGCAGAGCAGAGAGAAAGGGAGACACAGAATCTGAAGCAGGCTCGATGCGGGATTCGAACTCACTGACTGTGAGATCATGACCTGAGCTGAAGTTGGACACTTAACCAACTGAGCCACCCAGGTGCCCCTTTGTGAGCACACTGAAAAAGTTTTCATTATTTTTTAACAACTTTAGTTTTATATTGCATTCAGTTGTTTTCTAATTTTTAAAAACATTGCTGTCAAGTTGTTTAAAACTATTTTTAAAATGTAACGGCAATATAATATGTATTCATAATCTTAACTCCCAAATGTAACTTTTTACCCACACAATGTTTATTCTTACTCTCTCTCTTCTTCTTGACTATTTATTTTAGATTATTCCATGAACAAATTTTATATATTATCTTTTACTCTATCATTCCCTACTGTTTTTTTTTGGGGGGGGTTAAGGTAAAGGATAAGGTTCTATTAAAGTTAGGTCTTAAAATAAGGTATGGATAAAATAAACATTTATTTCTCTCATTTTTTAAAGTTTACTTTTTTATTTTTGTAAGCAAAAGAAAGAGAGTGTGAGGGAGGGGGAGAAGGAGAGAGAGAATCCCAGGCAGGCGACATGCTATCAGCAAGGAGCTGGAGCCTGAACATGATCCCAGAACTGCGAGATCATGATCTGAGCTAAAACAAAACATTGGAGTTTCAACCCACTGTGCCACCCAGGTTCCCCTGGTGTATTTCTCTTAATGAATAGTCTGAGAATAGGGGATTTAGACTGGTAGGCTAGATTATCTCAAAAAGACATTCATAAACACAATTGTATGTACATATATAGATGCAATGGAATATTACTCAGCAATAAAATAGAATGAACTCTTGCCATTTGTAATGACATGGATGGAGCTAACGAGTATTATGTTAAATGAAATAGATCAGTCAGAGAAAGACAGAAACCATATGATTTCACTCATGTTGAATTTAAATAACAATGAGCAAAGGGTAAAAAAGAGAGAGGAGCAAACCAAGAAACAGACTCAACTATAAAGGACAAATTGATGGTTACCAGAGGGGAGGTAGGTGGGAGGATGGTTTAAACAGGTGAGGGGATTAAAGAGTGAACTTGTGGTCAGCATTGTGTGTTGTATGGAATTGTTGAATCACTAAATTGCACACTTGTAACTAATATTAACACTGTATGTTAATTAACTGGAATTTATTTAAAATTTAAAAAAAGAAAGTTATGTTGGTTTATATCTTATTGGTATCAGTAGTTCTACAAAAAATTTACATACTTAGCACTGTACTCATGTTATTAGTTAAAATATAAGTGCTTTTATTATTTGTTGGGAGATGATTCTCTATAGATCTCTCGGATTTCTAGGTGTCTTGGAGCAGTCTTGGAAAATAGAAATGGTCTATTTCAGGAACAAAGGACAGTTTGCCTACAGCTTTGGAATATGGGCAGTGTCTTTTTTTTTTTTTTTTTTTTTTTTTTCAGAGCAAAGGCAGACATGTTTACTGCCCAGTATAGTAAAGATCCTGTCTCTAAAGATGATGTCTCTTCCTAGAGCGAAAGTACACGTAGGCTTAGTGACAATTATAAAACATTCAGATTCTCTGTGTGGAATTCCTCTTTTCTAATGCATGTTCTAATTGTTCTTCTTTTATAAGAAGTTTTTTAATTTTGCTTTTTTAACATCTATTCTTCTCTAAGTTGCTGGTTCTTGCATTACTTTTTGATGGAATTTCTGTGAACATAAAAAATGTGTTATTTCATTATGTGCTACAATTATATGATATATAAAATATATAGTTACACACATATGGATAAAATATATAGTGGAGTTTTGAATAGAGAATATATTCTCATTTGTCTCTCTGAGATCATTTCCTGGGTTGGACTAGACAAACTACTTCTTTATGTATATTCTATGGACGTTTCTTATAATGGAAGTAAACTTTACGTGTTGATAAAAGTCTTACCTCACTAATTATTAGAGGTTTAAAAACATGGTGACTAATTTATAAATAATTATACAAGACATATCATTAATCATGCTGTTAAATAATTAGCACCACCAGTGAATATTTTCAGAAGGAAAATGCTAAAATCACTTAGTGTTCTTCAATTTATAATTACAGTTAGATTAAAAACATTGCAAATGTTTACTGTATTGATTATCTGCTCTCTTATTTAGTTTGCTGTTTGTATTTTTAACCTACACTTAAAATTTTACGCTCCCATTATAATTTTAATTTCTTTTTTCTTACTGAAAATGTGCAAAAGGAAGACATTTTTATGTTGATTAAAAGGGAATATTTTTTAACTTTAAAAGAAATTTTAATGTTTATTCATTTTTTGAGAGAGACAAAGACAGAGACAGAGCATGAGTCAGGGAAGGGCAGACAGAGAGGGAGACACAGAGTCTGAAGCTGGCTATAGGCTCTGAGCTGTTAGCACAGAGCCCAACGTGGGGCTCAAACTCACAAGCTGTGAAATCATGACCTGAGCTGAAGTCAGACGCTTATCTGACTGAGCCACCCAGGTGCCCCTAAAGGGGAATATTTTTGAAGTCTTGATTTTGTTTGTATTATGTAGACAAACATATGCATTATTTTTAGAAATTCAAATATTCTTTTATGCTCAGTGTTCTATCTAAATACGTCTACTTTCAACATTGTTTTGTAAAAAGAGAATCTCTTAGGTTATTGAATATTTTTTCCCATTGAATGACATAAGTAGAACTGTATTGAGTGGCATTATCACAGTCTCACATACAACATAATTTACTTAAATTTTGATGATTCTAGAATTAGAAATGTTAGTATAAAGCAGAATTTGGGGAAAGTTTCTGTTGTGTCAAGTTTCCTTTGGCACAGCGTTCCTTTTTCTATCAACTGCCAAGACCAGGTGCATAGCTAATAGCCTTAAATTAGGATTCTCCAGAGTGATGGATCACAACTCATACTCTACTCTAATCCAAAGAGCCTCAGGACAACAGCTTTCAGTAGGGTGCCACCTGTTAGCTGAAAGGTATAATTGAGAGAACCCCATCCAGCTCCTAGCAGGGGTCTCCTGAGCACTGTCCCCCCAGGCTCTTTGGAATGGCAGCACTTTTTCATCAACTGGCATTCTGGGCTACACCAGTAGAAGGGAACACTTGGCACAGTAAATGATAGCTTCCAGATCTAAAATGTCCCAAGGCTCTGGAATATAACCATGACTAGTACTTCTATACTTGACTGACTGCATAGGAATCTTAAAGGGGTGCTTCATAAAAATAATTATTTGTGGACCCCCCCCAGACTTATCAGTGGAATAGACTCAGAGTGTATATTTTAATTCCCCTTCTGTGTTGCTGATTGTCAGACAGATGCCTGTCCAATAATTGGCCCTTGGAAACTATATGCAGCAAAGAATTAGATGCAGTGGAAAATTCAGATAGCCTATGGGGATCCATATCTAACTCTGGCTAGAAACCAGAAATTTGTCAAGTCTAGTAAAAATTGACATAAGAAACCATGATGACATTTTTTTTGTTTATCATTATTACTAATAACTCAAGTTCTGCTTCATTATTTCCAAGATAAAAGCAAACTGAGGATATTGTGCTAAAAGTCTTGTTGCCAGGGAATGTAGAAAATTTGAAGCCACAGAAGAAGAGTGGCAAAATAACTCATAAGGTAAATCACACATTTTAGATGGAGGAGTAAATGAGTCTACCTAAGGAAAATATGAAATTTTGCTTCTCAAAAACGCTATACTTAGCAAAGCTTGTAAAAAAATGTTGATTTCTCTATGGCTTACCAGACTATCTGATTCTCAAACTTGATTCAGGTATAAGAATAAGTACTTTATCATCTCACCAGGTATTCTCATGATTTAAATTACAAAGCTATCTTAGACGACCTGCAGATGCAGGATGGCCCCTACCAAAATCTGATCCAGAGGTAGAGACTAATGAAGCCACACATACAACATGTGGGGATGAAAAGTTTTCTTAAATAATAAGGCTTTTCTGGGGAGAGAAGGGCAGGCCTCCCAAGCTGATCTAAAAATGACTTGAGAGAGTAAGGAAAGGAGACTGACGTGTAGTTTTTCTCATTGTTAACACATGGGGCCAGGGTGAGGGTTTGTGTACCTGGGAAGGGGCTTGCATGATTTGAACTTCCCGCCTGTGTCAAAGGAGGGAGCACCCAGACTTGCTTGTGAGCTTTCTCAGATGTGGGGCAGAAGGAGAGCAGGGAGGAAAGAGGCTTAAAAACTGTCAGCAAACACCAGAAATTTGAGTCAGAATCTTTATTACTAAATTGTTAGTCATTACTATTAAACTATTAAACTATACTATAGTGTATATTATACTACTAACTCAAAATAGAAATAGTAGACATAGATTCTTAAATTACATTAGTGAAATTAAAATGGAACTCTATAGGGGCGCCTGGCTGGCTTAGTCTGACTCTTGATTTCGGCTCAAGTCATGATCTCATCGTTCCTGAGTTGAAGCCCTACATCGGGCTCCTCTCACTGAAGATGCTCAGCCTGCTTGCGATTCTCTCTCCCTCACCCTCTTTTTCTCTACCCCTTTCCTGCTCGTGTTCTTTCTGTATCTCTCTCAAAATAAATAAATAAACTTAAAAAATGAAACTATATAATTAAGGTATCTATTATTCTATTGAGATATATAAAAAGGCAAAGGAGGTTGAATTAAGCCCCAAATAAAATGTGTTTAACAGTTACCCTTTTGGGACATTTTCCATTATTTTAAAATCAAGATTAACGTGTTGCAAGAAATACTATGACCCTTAGGTTTTGCCACAACTTAGACAAATGACCCTCTACAGTTGTCCAATGTGTTCAAGTTTTTCTTCTAGTAGTAGAAAGGGATGGATTCTCTGAGATTTTAACAGATTGACAGCATCTTATCTTAGGCATGCACACATGCTTCATGAAGGTAGAGTAGGCAATATACCCTCTACTGTGACTGTTTATTTGCTTTTTAATTGGCTTGGGCTAGTTTTGTACAAGAAACCATTAAATCATACATGAATACAGAGGAGATATATGATGGGTGAGAGCATCTGTGTTGGTAATTTCTAAGTAAATAAATTACACCTATTCAAACACTTCACAGAGCATTTACAGTAATAATTAAGTTCTTGGTCAGTGCTGTTTTCTGAAGATGTGTAAGGTTTGTGTAGTTATTAACAAAGCATTGTTCCTTCAGGCAAAATACCTTTTACGTTTAGCTATTAATGTAAATGTCACTATGATTTAATGCAGATTGATATAGTCAAGAGAAGAAATACATACATTATTCATTAGACCTGTGGATTTTTAAGTTATAAAAAATTATAACACCTCAAAATAAGTGCAAGTTCCATTTTTTCTTTTTTATCTGGGTTAGACAGATATTAAATATATGCAATTATCTTATGTGAAAAAATTTTAAAAACTATTAAGTCCAAATCACATTCTTTCATCACATTCTTTCTTACTAGTATACCAGAGACTTTTAATGCATCAAATTCATCTATCCACGGGGCGTCTAGGTGACTCAAGACGTTAAGTATCCCACTTCGGCTTGGTCATAATCTTGTTTCCTGAGTTCGAGCCTCACATCAGGCCCTCTGCTGTCAGCACAGAGTCTGCTTAGGATCCTCTGTACCCTCCCCAACCTCTTTCTCTGACTCTCCCCCACTTCCACGGTCTCTCTCTCAAAAATAAATAAATAAACATTAAAAAAAAGAAACACCAATTTAAAAAATCATCCATCTGCAAATGATTTATAACTTTTTTGAATGCAACACATAAAAGGAACATCTAACTTAGTCATAAATGCTTGTATGTCTTCATGCATAGATGGCCCATGAGGTCCCCTTTGCTTCCAATATTACATTTAGGATTATGGACATGATTCTGAAAAAAGTGAATGTTTCACCAGTTCATAATTTAGGGAAAATATTAGTCAAAGATCATAGAAACTCTTTTCTCCTTGCAAGATTGAATTGTGTGTGTGTGTGTGTGTGTGTGTGTGTGTGTGTGTATGTGAAGTCAGTTAGTGAAAGGTTGCAAATCCCAGGAGGCAGTCATAAATTCAACTTTTCATAAAAGCTGCTTTTCCTTTTTTTTCCCTTTTTTAAGTAGGATTCACACCCATCATGGGGCTGGAACTCATGACCCTGAGATCAAGACCTAAGCTGAGATCAAGAGTGAGATGCTTAACCAGTTGAACCACCTAGTTGCCCCATGGCTGCTTTTATTTTTTTTTTAAAGTTGTTTTAATGTTTGTTTATTTTTGAGAGAGAGAGAGAGAGAGAAAGAGTGAGGGAGGGGCAGAGAGGGAGACACAGAATCTGAAGCAGGCTTCAAGCTCTGAGCTGTCAGCACAGAGCCCAACGTGGGGCTCGAGCTCATGAATGTCGAGATCGTGACCTGAGCTGAAGTGTCGGACGCTTAACCTACTGAGCCACCCAGGTGCCCCTCTCCTTTTACTTTTTATAAGATGTAACATTAAGCAATGATCATACATTACCCACTCTGTTTTGTCAATCTCTTAGTCTTCTGTTATTCTCCACTTCCCAATTATTCATAGGTTTGAACAGACAATCCATATCACAACCTGTCTCAGAAGTTCAAACTCTTTGGAAAGGACTCCAATTCCTTGCTCTCCTGGTGGAAAGCCTGCCTCCATTTATATATCTATATGACCAGCTTAATTCATTTAATTATACTTAATTTACAACTTTTTCCATTTATGGCATTGTAGGGTGATTTCCTGGAGATATTTTAAAATTAGCAAAAATTGAATTTAAGACAACAAAATAAAAATTGTTTTATAAAATAAACTCCATTCTTCCCTCTTTGTAATTTATTTCTAGAAATCTTCTTATAAAAACAATAGCTCAACCTTTGCATTAGACTAGAATATTAGGAAGCACAGTTGTACAAGTTTCCTTTGATTTGTGTAACCTTTTTAATTAAATAGATAGGGCATAGTTGCAAGTACTCATAAGTATTTCTATCTGCATTCAATACTTTTTAGGAATCACAGTGAATTAATGATTGTGTCTATTTTATTGTGTGTCCAATCATGTCTATAATTTAGTACATTTTCAAATTTTGTTGAATGAATGGGTGAATACTCCATGCCATGCACTGAACTCAATGCTTTATTGCTTTAGTATCCACTTAATCCTTATTAAACACGCAAGCAAAGTATTATCACTATAATTTTACTCCTACAAAAATGTAAAGATTTTATTGCTTACATATTTTAAATGATTTATTCAAGTTTAAATAGTAAGAAAAGAGAATAAAGAAATTTAGATTGTGAGGCCCAACATATAAATAATTTTATTTATATTCCCCCTCATTGATTACAAGTTCAATAAATATTTAATAAGTTGGTGCACATTTAATAATTTCAAATTATGGAATAAAAAATGAATCAGTAGTGTATGAGAACTGATATAAACCTAATTTTCCTTATTGACCAATACTGGGACCAAACATCCTTTCTTTCTGTATGATAAACAGTACTAATTTCAAGTAAAAATAAGGTCGTTACTTGTTTCTGTAAAATCAGACTGAAAAGCAACTAATATAGGTTACTTATTAAGGCTAATTCATCATAGGGGCGCCTGGGTGGCTTAGTCTGTTAAGCCTCCGACTTCAGCTCAGGTCATGATCTCATAATTCGTGGGTTTGAGTCCCACATTGGGTTCTGTGCTGACAGCTTGGAGTCTGGAGCCAGCTTAAGATTCTGTGTCTTGCTTTCACTCTGCCCCCACTCATACTCTCTTTATCTCTTTCTCAAAAATAAATTTTAAAAATATTTAAAAAAAAAGACTAATTCATCAGATTTTCTCCTCAACACTTGCTTCAGGACTCTTAACCTTATTATGTCTACTGACCTAAAGCTATTAAGTCATAAATATTACCCAAGCCCAGTTAGATACCAGACTTTGACTCTACCCTAAGACTATCCAGCAAAGACCTTACTGTACTAAATATATCCTCCTCTGCCTTTCCCATCTGAGAGACTACTAACATTTTGCCAAAGTACGGTCTTCCTGAGTGTAATACTGCTAATAAAGTTGGCTTTGTTTTGATCAGCAGTGTTTTCTGAAGTTTCTTGGAAAGATTTGATGACCAATATGTCATCTAATGATATTAATTAGCAGGGAACTGCTCAAAGAAAAAAAACAAGTGACGTTGAAGAATAACTATTAATAGGAAAATATAATAAGAATGAATATTTTAGGAATGTAATAAAAGTTGCAGTGAATTCTCTAGTTAGATCTAGACAGGATAGTTATTTCAAAGCATTTAGATACAAATTTTTATTTATCTCCTTCCACCTTTCTTTGTTCTCCTAATGCTTTTAGATGGCAATCTCAAGGAGATAATTTTATATTTTAATAGCAGAATAGCATTTTGTTCCTTAAATAAAATATATATTAAAAATAGAAAATCATTAAATAGATTTTGGAATGAAGCAACTTACCTTAATATAATATTATAATCCTCTTCTGTAAAGTAGGGATAATAGTAATAAACTAATATGATTGTTTTAAGGATTATTTGAGATTAGCTGAGGTACTTTATATAAATTCATTGTATCAGGCACAAAGGAGACAGTCAAGGAATACAGTACTTCTACTAGTTGTTTAAAATCGAAACGATTTCGGGGTGCCTGGGTGGCTCAGTTGGTTGAGCATTCATGAGCTCAGGTCATGATCTTGCAGTTCACAAGTTCGAGCCCTGTGTCAGGCACTGTGCTGACAGCTCAGAGCCTGGAGCCTGCTTCAGATTCTGTGTCTCCCTCTCTCTCTGCCCCTCCCGGGCTCACACTATCTCTCTCTGTGTCAAAAATAAATAAACATTAAAAAAATTAAAAATAAATAAATGAATAAACTTGAAACTATTTCAAAATCAAAACTGAGTAAAAAATGGTAAACCACTCTTTTGGGTGGACATTACCTCCCACAATTTTAGGCATTTTTGTAAACCATGGAGTAAACGTTTCCAAAGCAATTCTGTGAAAATACTACTTGATTTTTTTTTACTAAAATGATTATATTTGCCCAATACTTTCATTGTAAAATTAAATTATTTTCCACACTTAGAAGAAATAAAAACCGTATTTTAGCTCCCTCCTATTTACTGACCATCAGGATCCATAAATATAGTTTTTTGTGGAATAACATCAAACCAACCATACTTCCCTCCTCTTGTGTCAAAAATTGCCAAGAAAGGTAACTGTGCCTTGACAGGTTTAATAAGATGCCATAAAACTAGTGGAAAAATGATTTGTGCATTTTTTACTTCTCTTTAAGGAAATAAGTATTATGGAATACTGATCTCAAAAAAATCAAAGTAAAAAGAAGTTCTTACCAATCGTTTTTAAAGAATGCCTATCTGGGTGCCTGGGTGGCTCAGTCAGTTAAGCTCAGCTTAGGTCATGATCTTGCAGTTCAAAGATCGAGCCCTGTGTTAGGCACTGTGCTGACAGCTAGGAGCCTGGAGACTGCTTCAGATTCTGTGTGTCCCTTTCTCTCTGCCCCTCCCCTGCTTGTGATCTGTCTCTCTCAAAAATAAATAAAAATATTAAAAGAATGCCTGTCAATGATTTCAAAATAAATAAATGCCAATTACATGTTCAATACAGTGCTGTGTAAAATAGAAGGCCCAAATATACACATAGAAATATATAAAATAGATCCTGATATAGAAGGATTAGGAGTTTTATCAACATTCAGTATGTGTTCACTTTCTAAGTGGTTTTGTTTTTAACCTGGTATGAGAAAAGCTGAGTTAATCATACATCTCAGTACTTGGAACAGTGTTTTCACTGGTTAATTTAATCCTCTCCCGATAGTTTACTTTTATCCTAATCTTTGATTACCAATAATTTTAACATCATTATCATATTCTAATAGGCTTTAGGGCTTTTCTGTTCTTATTTTTACTTGTTTTACATTGAGGTTGGTGCCTTTAATTTATAAGCATACTTTTCATATTAGTATATTGTTAATTCAGAAATGTTCTATCACAATCAGTATTCTATCAGCAGTGTCCTTTGTTGGTTAAGATATTTTTAATACTGGTATAATCAGATTCACATTATTTTAGAAATCGTTCTCTATTCTAGGTGAAATGAATACTTTTTTTTTTTAATTTCTTTTTTCAACGTTTTAAATTTATTTTTGGGACAGAGAGAGACAGAGCATGAACGGGGGAGGGGCAGAGAGAGAGGGAGACACAGAATCTGAAACAGGCTCCAGGCTCCGAGCCATCAGCCCAGAGCCCGACGCGGGGCTCGAACTCACGGACCGCGAGATCGTGACCTGGCTGAAGTCGGACGCTTAACCGACTGCGCCACCCAGGCGCCCCAATACTTTAATAATTTCTGATTAACTTTGTAATTTTATATTAAAATTTATAGATTTAACTTCATAATTCTGTATTTAGATTTTTAATTTATTTTTATTTTATGTGATTATGAGCTGTTGGGTAGGAGCTTAATAACCCTTCATATAGTGAGCCAATGTGCTTAATAGTGTCTACTGTAAAATGTAAGTTTTCTCTCTTGCTTTGTGAGACCACTTTCATCATATATTAAGCTCCTATATGTGTATATATCTGTTTTTAAGCTCTCTATTTTGTTTGTATTGTTTTTGCTTATTCTTATTACAATACCACAGTTCTGTTTTATTACAACATATTTTAAATGTCTTGATATTTAATATTTAATTTTTTTCTCATGGGATTTTCATATTCAACGTTAATTCCAAGGAATATATGTATATACATACATACATACATGCATACATACATACATATCTATTCTACTGCCTCTGGGTTCTATAACTAGGTAACATCTCAATCTTGGTTAGAAAGACCATTGTTGCGTAAGAGATCTTGTAACTGTGTCAAAGAATGCATTTTGGAGAGCAAAGAGCAAAAAAAATTGCAAGTCGAGAGTAAAGAGACAATTTAAAATCCAGGAACCATAGCAAGTAACCAGGGAGCTAAGAGAATGAATTATTAAGTGGTACATGTAGCTCTAATAAAACCAAATATATAAACAAAGTAAATAAGACAGACGCACAGCAATGAATCAGGGACTGAAAACACGGTAACAGAGTAAAATGTATGAATGTGTTCTTCTAGCATGCTACATCTCTCTAGTTATGTTGCATAAGCCAAGTTATCCTAGACTAAGTTTGAACTACCCATTTTTCTACTAGATATATTTTTGTACATATATTATTCTGTACTTTATTTAAGGTTTTACTTGTTAAAATGTTCTTTTTGTTTTACTGACATTTTAATATCTGTCCCAGTTCCAGTTTAAGTATGAGATGTCTTTAAAAGTACAGTTCAGCCTTATATCTTATCTTTCAAATTCTTTAAAACTGAAATTCAGGTGGATACTTTTCTCCTAGAGATATTTGTAGTGGGGTAAATTGTTTTAAGTGTATTAGGCATGGTATAAGAAATTTTATCATTATGATTTTTTTTTCAAATTTGCTTTTACTCTTTTTATTTAGTTTTTTTTTTGAGGTTGCAAGCAAAAAATGAAATGGCTAGATTGAAAAAACAGGAAGACTAATAAATAGAAATGAGTAAAGGTGAAACTAAGCAGAAAATTAAAATAACCTAAGTAAATTGTGTCCTGATTTTAATTTTAGCCAGGGGTTTTGAGATACATTAAGCAATTGCTTTTAATGTTCCAAATCACTACAGCAATTTATTATACATTTACAAATACAGAGTAATAGAACACAATGAGAAAAAAATGTACTAAGAGACATTTAAGTCATTCGTGAACTAGATCCTGGTGAAGAAAATGTGCTTGCTATTATTGTGCACTTAAGTGTGCACAATAATATTCCCTAAAAATATACTAAATTATTGTTTAACTTCTACCTTAGAATCATGTCTTGCTAGCCCTGACATACTTCTTTCCCCAATTTTTGATAAACTATTCATGAAAATAGAAATAAGTGGTAAAAGCACACAGTACATACAAATTTGGCAATGGCTTCGTAACAGAATCAGGATTGTATGGAAGATGGTTGCACATTGAAATAATAGACCATTCAGTCGCATCATAATGAAATAGATACAAATATTCCCCCATTCTTTCTCTACGTTCTGTTTTGTTTTGTTTTGTTTCAGAAATATAAGCCCCATCCCTGTCTCCAAACAGAGAAGATTGTTCCCTTACTGGGTATATACAGTTTTGAATTTAGTTAAGGTATCCTGGTCACTGGAAGAGGCACAGGAAATATACTCAGTGGTTAGTGGGCTGACTGCTCACTGTAGATACTAGACATAATAGTACTCTCTTCTGCCTCTCCTCTCCACCAGGATTGACAAGGTGGGAAGTGAAGCTCTAAGGGATACTTCTGAGGAAGCAGTGGGAATCAGTGGGAATCAGTGCTCAGGGTCTTGATGAATTCAAGGAATTATGACAGTTAACATTTAAAATCAAGAGATCTAGGTGTGCCTGGGTGGCTCAGTCAGTTAAGCATCTGACTCTTGGTTTTGGCTCAGGTCATGATCCCACGGTTCCTGAGACCAAGTCCTGCATGGGGCTCTGCACTGGCAGCATGGAGCCTGCTTGGGATTCTCTCTCTCCCTCACTCTCTGCCCCTCCCCCCCTTTTTCTTTCTCTCTTTCTCTCTCTCTTTCAAAATAAATAAACTTAAATAAAATCATGAGAACTCTAAGAATATAGGGTTATAGGATGATGCAGCACAACGGAACAAGATAAGGGGGCAGATCTATCTATCTATCTATCTTGCTTGCTTGCTTGCTTGAGAGAAAGCATGCTCGCATGGGCCTACAAGCAGGGGAGGGGCAGACGAAGAGGGAGAGAGAGAATCTTAAGCAGACTCCACATCCAGAGTAGAACCTGTGATGGAGCTGTATCTCAGGACCATGAGATCATGACCTGAGCAGAAATCAAGAGTCAGATGCTGAAATCAAAACCTGATTCTTCAATCTGAAGAACACCTGAAAATTTTCTGTTAATTCTTAATTCTGTTTGATGCAGGTATAAAACATACTGTCTCTGAGGTACATTCAGTCACTTTTTGTTTACTTTTCATAGAATTGGTATCTAAAACTAAATTCAGTCACATTCCTATGACTGAAAAAAGTTTTCTCTCATATTTCCTCAAGTGCTTAGGGGCACAAAGAACCTTGGTGAGGTAAAAGCAGCCATACTTAGACCATCTTTAGCTTCAATATATTGCATTTTGGTCCCCATGTCAGTCATTGCCCTTTTGCTAGAGGGTGCCTCATTCTATGCTGGCCACTTCTGTATACAGTCACTTCACAGCAGTTTTATCTGCTTCTCCCATGATTCTGTCACAAGACACCTTACAGGAATAAAGTTATTCATCATGTGTCCATGCTTACTTTCCAGGATACTAGAAGGGGGAAATGTGTTATTTAGAACTCAAGAATATTGACTTGTGATTATTGTGGTTGGGCTGAAGATGGAAAGCCCTCAGTGAGTGGGTCATACTGATTTTATGAATGTTTTGGCATACTATAGACTATTAGTTTTAGTTTCTACTGCATTTAAAAGAATGTATCTTTTTTTTCTGTTTTTGTGAGTATTTGAATTTGAATGAAGGGAGAGAGTAAAGTACTATATTTTCCTCAAGCTTACTATTTAACGTTGTCTGGTATTCATTTTTGCATATGTCAAGCCTATATTTAAGGAAAACGTCATAAATGAATCAATATATTACACACACACATAGAGAGAGAGACAAACAGATATATGAGTGGACAAACCACTAACTTGGTAGACATAGTTATTTCATTGAGGTAGAATATAGCAGTGTTGTGAAGTAAAGTCTTAGAAGTTATATTATGAGATGGGTGCACTGCCTGGTGTGCTTAGGGTGCAGATAGGTCTTCCAAGCTACAGATACAAGGGTTCAAGTCCTAGGTCCACCCCTTAATGGTGTGATGTCTTAAAAGTGACCTAAACCCTATAAATATCAATTTTACCCTCTGAAGAAATATTAAAGACAAAGAGATATCTTTTATTAAAGAGCCATGCTCAGAATGGCTTTCATGGATAATAGAGGTGTATGACTGTCATTATCTGTATAGAGTTGAACTAATATAATACATATAAAGTGCTGATCATTATATATACATACACGTATATACACACATGCATATATGAGGTGCTCAATAAATTATTTATGATTAGTATTATGCTATTATGTGTGTGAATATTATCAATGAAAATATAAAATATACGTAGATATCAGTATCTCCTTTCTTCCTTATCTTTAGCATAGTGTCAGGCACCTTTCTGAAGGCATGTGACAGAACTATTAGTCAGCTAGTCTAATCTGAATTACACAAGATAAGTAGATTACTCAAGTGAAGCAAGGACAAGAAATAATTTCAAGAAGACAAAACATAAATGAAGCACAAAGTACGTATTGCTAAGGTAAAACTCCAGAACAGTGGGTTTTGCAAATCAACTTGAGCAGGCAAAATGAGTGGCAAATGAGCACAGACAATAGAAGTGTGGGTCATTGAAAGCCTTAATTGTCATGGGAGAGTACATGAAATTTTTATTTTGGATTTGATGTAAATTCAGTTTCAAGTTTTAATATGTGTTATATGGTCAGATTCCCTGTTGTACTCAGTCTGATATCTGTGCAGCATATGTAGATTATAGGCAAAGACGCTAAAAGGTAGGCACCCAAATAAAACATTTTGGTCAATGGATAATTAAAGCTCAAGTTGGAGTATTAGGCAGAGAAATAGAAACAGCTCAAGAATTATGTATTACATAAAATTGACTCTACCCATTGACTGAAAATATGTGCTATATGAGAAAATAGTAAATGTATACACCAAAACAAGTAAAATAGTAAAAAGTATACACCAAAGAAAGATGGATAGGATCATGGGAATCATCAGGGGAGTGATCAACATTAGAGGGAAAGATGATGAATAACGTAAGCAAAATAGGAGTATGAATTTGATAAAACCTAAAGTACAAAGGAGCAGTTCAGGCTGGAGGTCTGGATTTGGGAGCCATCAACACTTAGTTGATAATGGAAAATTGTGGATGGAATCACTTGGGAGAAGTGAGTATAGAATGCAACTTAGTCTAATCAAAGAAGGAGATTAAACTTGAATGTAGAGGAAGAGCCCACCATAAAGAAAATAAGCTTCCAATTATGAAATAAGTCACTTGGATGAAAAGTACAGCATGGGGAATATAGTCATAAATATTGTAATAATGTATGGCGATAATAACTACACTGGTGATGAACATTTCATAATGCACAGAATTTTAAATCACTGTTTTGTACACCTGAAACTAATATCGCATGTAAGTAAACTATACTTCAATTAAAACTTAAAAAAAAAAAAAAAAACTTTAAAAGAACAATCTAAGGATGTGGGTGGGTTTCCTGGAGAACCGGCCTTGTGAGTATAGGACTGGAACTTGCAGTCCCACTTCCCTTCATTCCTTGCCCCCACCTCTGGGGAGGGGATTGGAGCTGGAGGTTGAATCAATTGCCAATGGCCAATGACAATCAATTATGCCTATCTAATGAAGCCACCACAAATACCCAAAAGGACTGGGTTCAGAGAGTTTCCAAGTTGATAAACACATGGAGGTTCTAGGAGAGTGGTGCACCTGGACTGGGCATGGAATTGCCACACCTTTTTCCCATACCTTGCCATGTACATCTCCCCATCTGGATGTTCATCTGTATCCTTTATTATATCCTTTTATAACAAACTGGTAACATAAAAAAACACCCTCCAAGAGAGATAGTATTACTTTTTTTATTAACATTAGTATATAGAGATTCGATGATGCTATATATACTACTTAGCATTATAGACTATTTTATGTAACCCTCACAGCCAGCCTGAAATATTTTATAGATGAAAAAAAAAATGACTTGGATTAACTAAACATTCAGAGTGAGGATGCCTAAATTTCAGTCCAAAATTGTCTTCAATCAAAGACAATCCTTCTTTTGACCCAGTCATGACATTTAAGAATAAGGAACAAGAAGATTTGTGATGATAATGATGCTCTATAAAAATGAAAACTAAAGAAGTAGAGTTTGTTTTGTTTTATTTCATAAGGATCACATGAATTTGATATTTCCTTAATATGAAATATAAAAATTTCATTTAATATGCCAGGTGAATTTTTTAATGTGAAGGGACAATTAAATTTATTAAGAATCTTTCTGATAATAATAAAACTACTCTGTTGAATATGTCTAGGTTTTGATGCTTTACATAGATATCACACATTTGTAATTCTCATATTTACCTCACATATGTTTAATTATACCTATTTTGTGGGTGGGGATAGTACAAATGAGGATTCTTGAAGTGGCAGACCAGAGATTTTCATGCTGATTCTTCTACCCTTTCCCTGCCCCTTCTATATGCCCATGTGTTTTCCTTTACAACAAACACGTTGTGGTGGTAGCACCATCATTTCATCTGAAAGCAGCATACCTAGCAGAGATGCCCTTGACAATGCCTCTTTCATCATAACTAGAAAGGAGAGTCTGACTTTAAGAAGTGACTGGTAGTATTATGTCTTCTCTCTTAACAATTGTGGTATGTGGGTCCACTGGCTTCCAGCTACTGCAGGAACAAATGAGTCATAGGAAATGAAACAAAACCAGTAGATTGTTTTGTCTCCTCCATAATTCTCAGTAGAGTAAATAACTAAAAGGTTTTATGTTTGTGTCTTTCGTTTAGTAATATAAAGATCTGAAGATGTATTAGTATAGGACCTAGTATAAGAAGTTAGAAAAAATCACTCCATTAAATAATTTCTTTTCCTCAAATAAAAATTCTGCTTTCAAAACAGCTAAGAATGATACAGCCCTTCAGAATTTCCTGGCTTATGTATTTACAGATAATCTTAAGGACTCATACCATCTGGTTCTGTACTTTGCTTACTGGGTAAGCTAGAGCATGTCATGGGCAAAACTAGTAAATAGACACTTTGGGCAAATGATTATAGGTTTTCTCTCTGAAAAGCTCATAAAATTCAAAGGATGAATTTGAATTCTACCTTTGGTCAAAAGCATTACTCTATGACTCAATTCTGTCAGTATTTTCCCAATGATAAGTCCCTACAATTTTCTCTTTCATGTTTTTTTTTTTTTAAACTCAATACTGAAAGGGATAAAACTGAAAGGGAAGTGGATAGTTCTATACACAAAATAGACTTTCAGTTTCTCATTTTATTATTCATAGGGAGAATCATGTCTTTTTCCTAAATTTCAGTAGCTGTAAAGCAGTAGAGTCAGATTTAGCTGAAATTAGTATTTTGTTCTTTGAATCTACAGATATTGTTTTGCCAAGCAGTATTATCATTCTGATCCCTAGAAAGGACTGTTTTCAAAAGAGATAGAACACTTGGTACTTCATCTTTCTGCTTATGTGCACAACTAAGAAGAGGTTTGCAACAGCAATATTGAAGTTTTTAAATCCTCTAATATGAAAGTTGTATTATGTGAGCAATTTTTCTGGCTTTTCATATTAATATTGCATGCTATCACAATTCATTTTCACCAATTTAGATGGTGTAGAAACATGCCGAACACTTCAGTAAAATGGTATAATGATTATATTTGCATATCATAAGAGTGGAAGCAAATGCTAAAGATATACAGCACCAGTACTTTATGAAGGACAACCTTAATCTAATACAAATGACTACTTAATATAAAGTATTTTATTATCTGCAACTGGTAGAGAGATAGCTGCTTCACTGAGCTTATGTTTGCTTCTTACTGCAAAATTCATAAAGTAGTATCCACTGAAGTTAGTAGAGGTTTGAGTAAATGACCATAAATACTATCATATATTTTACCCAGAAACTGCAATGTTACATTATTAAAGGAATCTCTTCTTTGAAATTGTATTCATTTAATTGAATTACTGGACATTAACTTGATGTAAGCATACAGGAATTCACAATGTAATGTATGCTATTCATTGAATCATTTATAATATTACTTAACTTTATGGGCCATTCCAGCATTTTGGGAAGAGGTTATAAATATATATATATATATATATATATATATATAGAGAGAGAGAGAGAGAGAGAGAGAGAGAGAGAGAGAGAGAAGAGGAGAGGAGAGGATTTTTTAGAGTTAGTCATTCCAGGTATTAGAGAGAGTCAGTATTGAGTACTAAATAAGCCTTTTTCTTCTCAGGACCCTTCCCATAATACTCTCTCCCCTGCCAAAAAAAAAAAAAAAAAAAAAAAAAAGCAGAGGGACTTGAATGTGTTTTATTTTGTTTTTATTTGCAACATTTTCATATTCTTACAATATGAGTTGATGAGGCATGATCAGAGATTGAAAATTACAAGATGAAAATTCTATCTTTTCTATACTTTTCAGGCATAAGATTTGAGAAATTATTAGAGTAGATCATTAAGATAGTAAATTAGGTGATATTTCTCATTCCTATGAGAATAATAATAAATATGAGCTCATAATAATTAGGTTGTCATTTTGCATAACCAGGGGGTTTCACAATTATTAGTATTCAGCTTCAAAGAAAAAATATAATAAAACTCCAAGCATAATAAAATCTTTGACCTGAGAATAGGCATAATGCAATGGAAAGCATGTTAATATGTTTGTCAGAAAACCTGTTGTTCTAGGTCTGCCTTTGACAAGTTGCTGAAATGCTACATCTCCGTTATTTCATACATGAAGCAGAGGTTAAAAGACCTCATATTGATATTGCAACAAATAAGCTTCAGTTTGAAAGTGAGTCATGCTCTCTGGGAGATGGAAATGTAATGAACACTTGTGCTATAGAATGAAGAGTTTAAGCAACCAGAGTAGATGTGGAAACCATTGTAGCAGTCAGTCCAAAATTAAAGCTTGAAATACACACAAATTATATAGAAATTTGTGAGAAAATAATTGCTGAACCATAAAACAAACAAACAAACCAAAACCACAAAATTGAATGTTGTCTCTATATGCTAGGAGGGTTTCTCAACAATTTGGGGAGAAAGATAAAACAAAATAGTAGTTATGAAATCCTGACTGAAGGTAGATACCAAAAAGAATAATAATGAAATTACCAAAAATGTTGAAAATACAAAAGCAGGTGTCATTTATTCTCTACTTAGGGTTCTTCATTGATGTAAGAAGTCATAGTTCAATTCATAAATTTCATATGTATAACAACTCGACAGAGACCAAACAAAACTTATTATTTCTCCATTCTGAAAATGCCTTCTATTTAAGTTAAATTACCAAAAAGTAAAATCAAATCCTGGAGTCTTATTTAAGTTTAATATTTCCTTCACACCCCTCATTTCACTTACAATGAGCTGCTAAGTCCCTTCAATTCCATCTGCCATATTTTCCCAATGTAAACTCAAGTTTTGATACCCACTACTATTGATGTGGCTCAGATTCCTATAATCACATTTTTAAAGCATTAGATGGTCTTCTTTGTTTCAGTTTTCCTACTCAAATTTATTTTCAATTTGGTGACAAGACTTCTCATTGTAATCTTTCTAATATATAACTTTTTCATGGCATTATTCAATTAATTCTTCAGTCTGTGATTCTTCATACTGCACAGTTGAGAATAGAGAAGGAACTTTATCTACTTATTATCACACATCCTGACACAAGCCTATAACCACTCCATGCACCTTGTATGTCAGACATCTGGAAAAGCATCTATTTTGTGAGCAAGATAAGTATTTTCCATAATGTGAGTTTAACAGGGTGAATATTTGCATTAAATTGACCATTTCATGTCCATGATTTTTCAATGACCTTTAATATTGTTAGCAAATATTTCACATCACTTATACATCTTGGATAAGGACATTTTTCATGTTTAGTTTTTCTTTAAAGTTCCATTCCATAAATGGCTGAGTAGGTAGCCCAATTTCATGATGTTTCAGTTTATGGTGATATGATCACACTGCTGTATGGTCTATAAGAACTATCATGCTAATACCTTTGTTGCTATTACCAGTTTCACTCTCCTTTTTTGTATGGTCATCTATGAATCAACTCTTTAAATCTTTTTTGTTTTCTTGGCTTATAAAGGAGATTGTGTTTCCCGTAAGTATGAGTCAAGATTTAATATTCTTCAATTAATCTCTCCAAAGATGATAATTTTCCAGCTCTAACAGTAACATTCCTGTTGGTCTCCACTTGTAGGTTCATGGTGTCTTATAGAGGGATCACATGCTTATGACTTTTTCTTTGAATCTTCACAGCTCCAGGAAACCGAGGTGCACTAGACTTCATTCATATACAAGGTAAGTGAATCTCACCCCATCTCTCCTATCCTTCATATAGTGTGCTGAAGTGTTTCACAGACATGATTAGGGTGTATTTCAAAATAAGAAAACATTGGTATATAAAAAATGTAAGTGTCTCTTACAAATAAAAAATTATATATATATATATATATATATATATATATTCTATATATATATTACATAAATATACCTATGTTGTATATATTGCATAAATGTACATATATATGTTTATATATGCATATATAAAGATATGCATTTATATAAGAATGTAAATATATATGTTCTTAAATTTCCCATGAAACATACTGCCAAAGAATGCTTAAATAAACAGTAAATGGAAAACAATGAAGCATTCTTATAAAAGGAAGCCTGAGTAGATTTTCATAAAGACAAAAATAGTTTATGTGTGTACCCCATATAATTATAACTACTACAATACAATTATAGACTTTTTGTTTTATATAACTGGAAATTCTATTTAATATAATTATTACTCAAAAAATAATTTTGGGGGGTGTCTTGGTGGCTTAGTTAAGTGTCAGACTCTTGACTTCAGCTCAGGTCATGATCTCAACAGTTTGTGAGATTGAACTGCATGTCCAGCTCTGTGCTGCAGCACAGAGCCTGGTTGGGATTCTCTCTCTCTCTCTCTCTCTCTCTCTCTCTCTGTATCTCTCTCTCTCTACCTCTCTCTACCTGTGCCCTGCTTGCTGTCTCTCTCTCTCTCTCTGTCTCTCAAAATTAATAATAAACTTTAAAAAATAATTTTTGATGTTTTCCTAAATAACTGAAATACAACATGACAAATATGATCAATAGAGAGAGTGAACAAGTTGTATTTTAGTAGAAGCAAAACTGATTTCTGGCAGATAAGCTGTTTTTAAAAGCGTTTGATCCTTGAACGTTTAGCAAGTATTGTTTTCCATAAAATGCATGCAAACCTATGTATACACACACATTCTCTAGATAATTCTCCAGATATGTTTCCTCAAAAACAATAATTAAAAAGAAATATGTTCTATCTATATAGACGCTCTAACAAAAGGGTAGTGCATGTATTCAATTTCGCGTGCCTGTAGACATCTTTTCATGATTTCTCTATGTCCTTATTCTTGTTCTTAGAACATTTGGATCTTCCCCCAAATTAATATCTATTTTATTAAATGTATCATTCTTAACTGAACAGTATTTATTTTTGCAGAAGAAATATTCTAACTTACATATTTGAAAAGAAAAAAATGTACCATTTTGAAATTCTTAAAAAGAAAATAAAAATGACCTTTAGAGGCTACATGATTTGTGATTTCAGACTGATAAACACAAGTTTTTCATAAGATTTTTAGTCAATCCAGACCTCTGGGGAAAGGTCATAATATTAATCAAGGTAAATTTGTGACATACAGTGTAGGAGAGAAAGAAAGTAAAAAAAAAGTATGAAGTGAGTTAGTGAGAAATGAACTGATATTGGGCATTGAAGAAACTTTCATGTAAACCTGAAGATATTAGTTTAGAATAGCTGGTCTTTTATTCAGTTTACTTCATGATGGGAAGTATTACTACTTCTTGAAAATTATTCCACATCTGAATTTAGGATGAATGGGGAAAACTGGAGGCAGAAAAAAGTATTAGCACTGAGTTAAATTGTGGGCATAATGCTGTGAGGCTTACAATAAGATATCTGAGAGCTATTTCATGAAAAAGTGTCAATAATTAGTGTTGTATTGAATAAAGGAAAGAAAGGAGGAAGAAACAATGTAGATTCTAAAATTTTCACACATATTGAAGACATTTTGTACAATAATCAGTTATTCCAATCAAGCATAAGCTTATTTTGTGCAAATTAAAAAAAAAGTCATTTGCTATTTTTGCTTTAGAAAAATGGGATGATTATAATGTTATCAACTATTAACTCAGGGTTAAATATTATAAACATAAAATTATTTGAAAATTATCTACTTCCCATGTAAACTGTTTTATTCATAATTTTGTAGGAATGAATCCCCTAATTTTAGATATTATAACTATTTTAGAAATACTGAGTTTAGAGTAATGAATAACAAAATAACTAAAAGAAACCTGCTACCTAAAATGTTTGGATACTCAAACTTTATTTATTTATTTTTTTCTGTAATCTTTATTTATTTTTGAGAGAGAGACAAAGTGCGAGTGGGGGAGGAACAGAGAGAAAGGGAGACGCAGAATCCGAAGCAGGCTCCAGGCTCTGAGCTGTCAGCACAAAGCCTGATGCAGGGCTCAAACTCATGGACGATGAGATCATGACCTGAGCTGAAGTCGGACACCCAACTGACTTAGCTACTCAGGCACACATGGATACTCAAACTTTGTAAATGTCTGTCAAATCTCTGATGTAACTGAGTTTGTTAGATAGTATTAGCTATTTAGTTACATAGACTAGTTAGATAGTATTAAAATACTATTACTGAAGTATTACTACTTGCCTGTATTTCTATGGCAGTTTTAAATTTCTACACTCTCATTATAAATTATTAGTTTTATTTCTGGAGGTAAAGATTAATTCCATAGCATAGTAGGAACTAGCTAAATTGTTAAATGAGCAGCAAATTCGGTATACTTATGATGTATCTCCACTCTGATTAACTCCACCTAGATATTTATTAGGAAACCAATACTATGTGGTAAGATGGGTAGTCTAGAAGAGCAATGAATCTTTCAGGTCACTTTTATATTTGTTTAAAATTACTAATAAGATGTTATCTGTATATAGTGTATATAGGTAGTAGTGGATTTAAATTGGCATACCTATTACAATACAAAAAAATAAGGCATTGTATGTTTCCCATCAGGAGAACAGGCAAAAAAGGGAAAGATTTTCATTAGATAGTAAAATTTGTTGATCCGGCAGTAACTTTTGCAATGTCAATGAAATAACGGGCATGCCTTCAGTTCCACAGAAGTAAAAAAGGAATGAAGTAAGCTCTCTTGGATGTTAGGTGAGAAGTGGTTCTCAACCCTGACTACACATTAAAATTGGGGTGCTTTAAACAAACTCTGGTCTTCTCATCAGATAATTCATTTTAATTGGTATAGGATGTTACTTATGAATCTATTTATATTGATTCATCTGATAATTCTAATATTTCACCAATGTTGAGAACATCCAGATTTAGTTATTCTGTCTTTAGCATGCATCATAATTGCTCAGTTGACTTGTTAAAACACCCATTGCTTGACCTTCCCCTCAGAGTTACTGACTTAGTATGTCTGGGATGGTGTCAAAGATTTTTCTTTTCTAACAAGTTTCTAGGTGACAGTGATGCTGTTGTTCTCAAAGACGTCACTTTGAGAACTGCAATTTACATTAAAACAACAAAACATAATTATCAACAACAAAATGGTACCTGATAATTTGGATGTCAAATGTTTAAATGGCATATTTTTAAATATTTATGTCACATCTACAATTGCATATGTTTAAAGGAAAATAGTTTATGAATTAAGTCCTATTAAAACAATATCCTAATAAAACAACTTAAACCCATATAATTAGTTGCATCTTTTTAGAAATAAGTTGTATCTTGGTAATCTGGCAATGGACTTTCATTATCAAAATTTTATTAAAGGAAAATAGTTTTTTTTAATCTGTCATAATTTGCCAGAAATCATAATTTTTAACTTCAGCATACTAACTCAATTTTCCATTCACCTATATGAAATTAGTCAAACTTGAGCTGAAATTTGTTCCTGTTAAACTTTCCTTAAAAGTTTACTTATAAGGTTTCAAAAACACTGCATATATTTATCTTTATATTTTACACATAAATTAGGACCTTGAAGTGAATTTAATTAAAGGATATAAAATATGCATACAAATTCTTGGGTATTGTTAATAGCTACATTAAAAAGTAGAAAAGACAATGATGTCCTTAAGCTTTTTTGCTTTAGAAAAAATGAAAATATCTTGTTTTGACTAATATTCTTTCACTACATTTAAATTGCTAATTGGTTTTAGAGTATGAGTTGTCCTTTTTTTAAAATCAGCATTGAATAAACATGATGGAATATTACAGTACATAATACTGTATTGAAAATGAATAATATGCTTCAGGAAATACAAATTAATATTAATAAATGTCACTTTGCTTTTACAATGTTCAAATGCAAGTTATATAGACTTTCTTAAAGTCATTAAGGATACAGAAAATAAATTATCTTAAGAAATCTTCCAGAGATCTTTACATAATTCAAATAGTACTGCAATGTTTAAAGATAGTTTTTTCTATGCATCACATTGTCATTTACTCTCATAAACATAATAAAATATAATTGACTTTTCTCTTTTGAAAGAAAACATGTCTTATTTTAATGAGAAAAAAGCATGTATTCAAATAATGATTTGAAGTACAATTTTAGGTGAAACAATTACTTCTCTAGTAAATTGCTACAGGTTCATAAGAATTTCAGAGCACAATGTTTCTAAGAGGATTTATGTTAGACCATGATTTTAGAGAGAGGACACTAATGCTAATGAGTAACATATAGTATTGTCTAGGGAATATGTCAGCATCAGGCTGTAAATGAAAAGCTGACCATAAATGCCAAGCAGATAACTAGGGACTGCAGTATAGTAGCAAATAAGGTCATTACCCAGTCTGATACTTACACAAATGGCAAGGTCAAGATGAACAGTGACTCCAAACTAAAAGGCAGACAGGATGCTCTGCAGTTTGGTTAGGACAGTGTATTTTAGAGATCTGTCAACAACTGACAAACCAAAAAGCCGGTAAGTACAGGAAAGTCAACCAGAACACATACTATTTGTTATCTGAGGTAGTTTACTCTTGAAGATTTAGTTTTTCTTATCTTTCATAATAGCATGGGTAACCCAAGCTCCCTGTAGAACTTGAGATTTTTAAGTGGAGTAATGAAAATCAATGAATCAAATGGCCTGGTTGGATCAATAAGGAGAATCAATTAAATGGTTGGAAAATTCTGAATGGAGAAGAATTGAGTTACTTGGAAGGACCACTGTGTTCCTCAGTCTTTTTCTAGAAACTGGATTTGTTGTGTCACCTATTTATTTAGTACTCACTTCCTGAGTACATACAGTAGTATCAGATACACAATGGTCTGTAATTTAGAATAGCTCTGTAACTCAATTGAAGGAAATAAAAATGTTTTAAAATATTAAGTTACTTCATCCTTCAACCTTAATACAGAGTTTTATTTGAACAGTTCCCCAAATCTTAGAGGATTCAGCAATTAAGTGACCTGGCCAGTTGATGTTTGCCACTTTCTGCAAATATGTCACTTTTTGAGCATGCAATTTTAATGACAGACTTGTAAGAGATAAGGTTTCATTTAGTCTAACCATCCCAATGGTTCTTGAATCCCAACTCCAGTACTTCAGACTTATGTTTATCCCCTTTAAATGTGAACGTTTCTACTAATGAATAATTCAATACTTCCCAAAGGTATCTCATTTCATCTTTCAGTAATCATTTTGAAAATTCGCTTATATTTGAAATGAGTATCTGTGTCCTCCTAATTTCATCTTTTGATTCCACCTCTCTAATTACATTACTTAAGTGATTAAAAACGATCAATTAACACCTCTTCCTCAACTAAACCTTCAGATATTTTAAGATTCCTATGATATGCCCTGGGGCTCTTTTTAATTCCACCCCCACCCCCATGGGACTCTTTTAGTTGCATTTTTAATTTGGTGGAACAAACAAGGTCAGCAATGAATTTCCAGCTTTTTTCCTGAACAACTGTTAACTCTGGTAAGTCATTCAACTAATTTCCTCACATCTCAAAACAAAACAACAACAACAAAATTCACTAGTCTTGAACTCTAGAATACTTTAAAAAAATATCTTTGACAGAAACATAATTTTGTTACCCTTTTTGTCACCCTTCAAGGGCTTTTGCAAACCTCTTTGTATTTGACGTGTTAATTATGCAATCATTTAAATCATACTATTTTGTGCAAAACTCAAATATAGCAATATGTAGCTCTGATTCCATAATTTCCTTTTTCATCTTTTCAATATGTCCTTTTAATTCTGCATTTATCCTAGAGTACATATGAAATAATTTATTTTTGCTCTTCATTAGAATAACTTGTAATGTAGTTGTCAGAATTTGGGGGTTGCATTTTAGACTTAAGAAAATGCTTGCATCATTGTTCTTTGATTCATTTATTAAACAAACAAAAAAAAAAAGAATTGAGGACACAAAACTGACCCCATAACTTCTGTAATTTTGTTTAATCTGATTTTGATCTTTATTTTTCAGAACTGTTCAAATATTATTGGAGTTGTATCTGGCTGTATTGAATTGTTCCCACATGAGGTTATAAGGTTGCCCCTTCCTTAGGTTCCCTCCATGTCTAATTCACTATAAATAATCCCTACTTAGTTACAATTAAATCTGAAATATCTCTATGTGGAAGGGGATGGGATTTCAAGAATTACTAAACTTTGTTTTTTAAATAAATGGTAATTCCAACAGATAATTGGATGACCACATGTTTTGGTAACTGTTATCTTGATTTGCCTGTCTTTCCCCTTTGTAATGAAATGATGTTTAATTTGTTTCAATTTTGGTCTTAAAACCTCCATCTCCTCTCTCTCTCTCTCTCTCTCTCTCTCTCTCTCTCTCTTTTAAATCTCTGATGAAATAATTTGTTGAGAATATCTAATTCTTGGATTGATAGCAGTTTAGAGATATCTTGGTATAAAACAATATTCTGTCTTCTGTAGTAAAGACCCATTTCCTTAGAATAGGTTATCTGTTAATTTAATCCATTTAATAGGAGGTCTGTTCTATCCCCTGTCTTTCTGATATATTTAACTATATTTAAAAGTCCTTATAATCTTACATTTTATTTATTTACCATGGCCTTATCAATTTCCTCTTAGTTATGTCAGCAGAATGTATCATTTTAAGCCAAAACTCCTTATTTATCAGTGTCATTTTTTAAAGCCTTGACTATACCATTGCCTCTCTAACTTTTAGATATTTTATACTCCCTTGCAGTCTTTGTTATAGTCTAAAATTTAGCCTGCTACCTTTTTAAAAAATCATTTCTTTTCCATAGTTGAAATGTTTATATATATATATATTTTTTTCCAGATGTTATAGAATATAGTTTTTGTCATCCTTGCTATTTATCAAAGTGAAAAATGAACCTCAATATATGATTTTAGTGACACTTTCTAATTAAAAAAAAAGTTTATGTTCCATGTATTTTTGAGAGCAAGAGAGACAGAGCATGAGCAGGGGAGGGACAGAGAGAGAGGGGGAGACACAGAATCCAAAACAGGCTCCAGCCTCTAAGCTGTCAGCACAGAGCCTGATCAGGGGCTCGAACTCACAGACTGTGAGATCACAACCTGTGCTGAAGTCAGACACTCAACTGACTGAGCCACCCAGGAGCCCCAAAAACTTCTAATTTTTTAATGTTTGTTTATTTTGAGAGAGAGAGAGATTGCAAGTAGGATAGGGGCAGAGAGAGAATCCTAAGCAGGCTCTGTGCTGTCAGTGCAGTACCTGATGTGGGGCTCAATCCCATGAACTGTGAGATCATGACCTGATGCGAAATCAAGAATCAGTCGCTTCACTGACTGAGCCTCCCAGACACTCTGACAATTTCTATTTATCCAGATAAGTAAATGGTAAAACACTCATTACCACTAGAACAGATCTTTTGAGGAAACCACACTGTTTATAATATTCATAGTCATTCAATCAGTGCAAAGTATTTGTTGTGTATTCATAATTCACTGTAACTTACATCATACACAGTTCATAATTACAGATTACTTAAAAGGTCTTTGGATTTGTTGAATGCACATTTTTGTCCCACATCTAACTATAAGTAAATATGTATTTAATTGATGTTATGTTTTATTTGAACTAAATAACTGTCATTTTCTTTTGGGTCTGTACAACATTTAGAATAAAATTAACATTGTAATTGACTTAGCTGATGGTATTAGATAAATATACCTTCTACTATTAATTGAATATATGAATAAATTGATATCATTCTTTAAATTTCATTATACTTTGGTTTCAGATTTTAATTTTAGTTTTTTTTTTTTTTTTTTTTTGTATATAGTATTTTTGCCTTTAGCTCTTCCTCCACTTAAAAACTCAGAAGATAGGGGCGCCTGGGTGGCTCAGTCGGTTAAGCCTCCGACTTCGGCTCAGGTCATGATCTCGCGTGCTGTGAGTTCGAGCCCCGCATCGGGCTCTGTGCTGACAGCTCAGAGCCTGTAGCCTGTTTCGGATTCTGTGTATCCCTCTCTCTCTGACCCTTCCCCGTTCATGCTCTGTCTCTCTTTATCTCATAAAAAAATAAATGTTAAAAATAAATAAATAAATAAATAAAATTCAGAAATTAGAATTGGACAGAGGAGGTGCAAATAATGTCTTATTATTCTTCATTTTAAGCAAAATAGATTTTTCTATTTATTTATTTATTTATTTATTTATTTATTTATTTGTATTTTAGAGAGAGAGAGGGAGCAAGTGGGGGAGAGGAGCAGAGGGAGAGAGAGAGAGAGAGAGAGAGAGAAAGAGAGAGAGAGAGAGAGAGAGAGAGAGAGAGAGAGAGAATCCCAAGTGGGTCCCATGCTCTGAGGGTCTTAATCCCACACCCCTGGGATCATGACCTGAGCTGAATCAAGAGTTGAACACTCAACCAACTTAGCCACCCAGGTGCCCCAAAGTGGTGAAATAGATTTTGATCAAATCAAAATGAAAACTTTTTTTTCCCAGTAATGTAAACACCACTTTAGTCTAATTACTGCATAATGTAGAGCTACTTTGAACTTAAAATGCACATGACTTCTTATAAGTTATATTTATTTTATGAGTTGATGACACTTACTTTTGACTTCTGTATATAGTATCCCTTCTGGTGGTACATATTGTCATTTATCCTCCACAACCAGGAAACATTCTGGCAGTGAGAGCTTTACCAGGTGAGATGGGAGTTTAGTTTCAAGCTTGACTAGTTCAAAGCTGACTCCAGTACTTTAAATCTTCATTTATAAGTCATTCTTTCTCATATTAAGGGGAATAGAACCTCAGTCATCTTCATCCCGAAGCACAGAAATTCCTTCTGAAACCCTGCGGCTATAGCAGTGACATCTCTAAAGTTACAAATGTCTGTGTGATAACCCTTTTACTCAAAGAAAATGCATTTACCGACTTCAATATATCCTTTCATTCCTCTAAACAGAAGCAATTCTATCCAGTTATGAATTACTTCCTAGTACATTGGAAAAGGAAAACATTCTCATATTGTGCCTCTTCTTAAGCTTTTTTCATTTCCTTTTATTTATATTTTACAAAGGAATGATGCCTCAAGAACTAATATGTAGGACATTTTGAGATGTGATACAGTACTGGCTAGGATTAGTGAGAATCCTATTTCAAAGTAGGATTAAAAACAAAAGCAATATCATATGCTTATGTTTACATCACACTGAGACAATATGAAATCTTATAGGGAAAACTTTATTTGAAAAAAAATGATATCTTTGACCTAACAGTTGCCTTTTCTTTCATGATTAAAATGTACTGCTAAATTAAGAAGCATTTTCTGGGGCACCTGGGTGACTCAGTCAGTTAAGCTTCTGACTCTTGGTTTCTGCTCCGGTCATGATCTCAGTTTCATGAGTTCAAATCCTGCATCAGGCTCTGCTCTGGCAGCAGGAAGCCTGCTTGGGATTTTCTCTCCCTCCGTCTCTCTCTGCCCCTCCCCCTTGCACTGTCTCTGTCTCTCTCAAAATAAATAAATAGATAAACTTTCAAAAAAAAAAGAAGCATTTTCCATAATTCTTGATAAAATACAACTAAAGTACCTTAGGTTACCAATAGATTTAAAATCTTGAGAAAGTAAGGGCCATGTCTATCTTGTTCATGTGCTTGTACTCAAGTATCTGGCACAGTGTTAGCCAAATAAATGTTTGCTTGACTGCATTTAAACAAATATTTGATGAATGAATGAATCAATGAATGAATACATTGCTGCTGAATATTGTGCATGGTGAATACGAAATGCATGAATTAGATTAACTAAAAGGATCACAATTTGTAAAGGTTAACTTTTTTGACTAATCTACCATAATGTGGGAACTTGGAATTAATTATTTAATTATTTATTTAATTAATACATATGCCCTCATTTAATAAATACTGTCTTCACAGAAACAATTCTGAAATGTATTTTGCAGTTTAACTGCTAGCAAAGCAGACAAAGATATAAAATACTCAGATATGCCCTGCCATTTCTGTTTTTATAATGCAGTTAAATTCTAAGATTATCTTGAAAGGCTCAACTTCATGAAGTCTTTGATCATGTTTATGTTATGGTTCTTTTACTGAAGTGTATCTTTTATACACAGAAATACTTCATCAGTTGATGCCACAGGTATGTGTGCCCGGGCACTATAGCTTTTTTAGAAATAGGAAACATTTACGGGACTATGTCTTCAAAAAGTGGAATTATGAAATTCATGATACAGGAAGTATTCAAAGAAAAGTCAGAAGATTTGTGTTCTAAATTTAGATCTAGCAATTATTACCCTTGTGAAACTGGATGAGTAATTTACCTTCTTAGGGACCTGTTTTCTCATCTAATTAAGTGTGGGTGTGGTTTTATTGTCCATTTTATTAAATTATTGTGAAAAGCATTTATTAGTGAAATGCTACTTTTGAGCACATGACTTGCCTTAATCATGAATTTGCGGTAATAGCAACAATATTATTACTTCTAATGGTAATATTTGAATGCATTAAATGCTTTAGATAATATATACTTTAATCATCCCATCAGCTGGAAATATAGGTATCATTGTCCCCACTTTTCATATGAGACAACTAATATTCAGGGAGTTTATGCAAATTCTAGAAGTCAGCAGCTTATAGTTGTCAAAGCCAAGATCTTACCTTAACTTGTCTCTGAGTCTCTTAGTCATTATCATAGCATCCCCTTGAGAAGTTTAGAGTCTGATAGAGGTATAATCCTATGAAGGGAAGGTAGAGCATAATCTACAGTATACTGACAAAGGGTCACAGGGACACAAAGGACAGAGAACTTTTCTCTCTAGGGAAGTCTCGCAAGGCTTCACTGAAAAGGTTCTGTATGAAATGATATTGGAAGGATGGATAGGCATTTTTACATGGGGAGATGTGGGTGAAAAATAGATGGTAGGGAGAGACAGGGAAGATGAAGTGGAAAGGATGTTCCTCAGCAAGGGAATATTCGCACATGCCCAAAGTAGTGAAGTAGAAAAATAATTTAACAAGCCTAGGAAACTGTAATCAATGTAGTGAGGCAGAGATGCAGAGAATTCAAAGGCAGATAGAACAAAATTGTGAAATTATTTGTACAGCAAAGTGAACAGTGTTAACTCTTCTGTGTAGCCAAACTACATTTTCAAAGAGGAAAATGGTTAGCTTTCATTCTTGAGAAGTGAGAGGAGAATAGATTAACAAGGGTTAGGGCAGGTATTCATTTCAGGAAATCAGTATAATAGCAGGATGAGAGATGTTAAGGGCTAAGATTAAAAAATCAATAATGTAGGTGGAGGACATGCGTTAAATGTGAGGAGCACCTTAAGTAATATCAACCAAATATTGTGAGCCAGTTGTGGTGGACGAGGGAGAGAAATTAATGTTATCAACCTTTCAGATATAGTGACTGAGTAATTAATTATGGTGTATTTAATTGAACTGTATTTAAGTCAAGCTATTAGGAAAGAATAAGGAGGAGGATTCTGTTTTAGGCATTTTAAGTTTGAGATGCCTGTGGAACAGGTATATTCCACAGGCAATTAAGATTTTAATACTTTTTGTTGAAGTCAAATGTGAATTAGTACATACAACACATGAGTTCTCTAGAAAGAAGCAACACTTTCCTTGACAATATGTATATTTAACTATGGGCAGCAAAAGAGAGTCAATGGAGGAGACCAAGAAAGGACAATCATAGAAGTAGAGGAGAGACCGAGCTGGGGAGCATGTGGCACAAGGAGTTGAGGAGCAGTGTGACAGAGTGGAGGTGAATTTAGAGAATATGGAATAGAATTCCATAAATTGAAGGTAGTATTTTTATTCTAAATAAACATTTAGTATTAGGTAGAAAAGCATCAAATAGTGAAATGAAAAACTAGATTTATATACTTAGTGTAATGTGCTGAATTGCACACCCACAAAATTTATACATTGAACTCCTAAGCCCCATCACCTATGAATGTGACTTTATTTTGAGATAGGGTTCTAACAGAGGCAATTTAGTTAAAATGAGGTCATTAGGGTAAGCTCTAATCCAGTATTACTGGTTTCCTCTTAAAAAGGGGAACTCTGGACACAGAGATATGAATAAAAGAGTAGACATGTGAGGAGACAAAGGGAGAAGGCACCCATCCAAAAGTTGAGAGGAAAACAGTTATTTCCCTCACAACCAGACAAGAAATCAACCTTCCCTACACCTAGGTTTTACCGTTAGTCTCCAGAACTGTGACTCAAAAATTTTCCATTTATTTAAGCCATCCTGTTTATGGTACTTTATGATAGCAGCCTAAGAAATTAATATATTAGTCTTATCAGGGTAACAGTACATTAATACTGAGCCATTTGTACTTTGAAACAATTGAATTAACCTCTTCTGTTTATATAATTAGCAATAAATGTCATACATTTATTTAAACATAAGATATTTTACTTTTCTGTGAATATAAATACTTCATTGGCTGAAATATAACAACAAGCTACTGTAATAATTTCTGAGTACAAGTAACAAGCAATGAGCATAGTATTTAGATAGTCTATTGCTTACAGTAGATAATGGATTAGTTATTACTATTTATTCAATTTACAGATGAGAAAATTGAGGCACCGAGAATTTGAATAATTCACCCATTCTTAAATTGCTAGAATATGTCCAACCAAGGCAGTTCTAGAACTGATTTGAGAACCAAGTTCTTATCCACATCATTGTCAGTTATTCATAAAAAGTTAGTCATGCTCTTTTCCATGTATTTTCAAATACCTTGAGTTCTATTATAATAATAGAGCAGTTAATTTTGTTTCATCTATGCATTTAGTTGTCAATTCAGTCAGAAAGATCATCACATATGTACTTGGCTATACAAAGTGAAATATGTAGGCTGAAGAGGACTATATGATACCAGGACAAGTAGGGAGCTATGCCTAGCTGTATTTCAAAAGTTTAACTATTCAATATCCAATTAAAAAGACTAACAAAAGTAGGATTCAAAGAAATAAGTGAAGTGAAAAAATTGGATGTGAAAAGATTGTTATGTTAGAATAGTGTATTGCATGATTTTTTTTTTGTTTTTGCACTTGTATAGTTATATAGTCTGATGATAATTCATATGATAAAAAATTTAATTTCCAGGTAATGATAAATATACAAGCAGTTAAAACTTCATTGTACAACAAATAATAATGGTAGAATAGTCTAAGAAATAAAGCAATTAAGTTCTGGCTTTCTGGAAATTTCATTATTAGATCACTTCTATAACTTGAATCTGTTAACAGTACAAATCTTTGTAACTTTGCTCAATACTATAAACTTTACATTAATTTAAGACTGACTGGATTAAATGTAATTGTATTAATCTTTCTGACATTTGTATAGTACATTTATGAGCAAAATATGATATTCTTTTCCTCTAGTAATTTTTTTTGTGTGTTGTAATATATATACTCTTACTCTTAGATCAAACAATCCACGGCAAATACAAATTAAGTAGTAATCATAATATAGTTTCCTATATTGAAAATTTACATGAACCTAAACAAAAAGGCAACATCAGATAAATAAAGTAAAAACTCAAACTGTGAAAATGAAACAATCTTTTTATTTTATTTTATTTTTATTTATTTATTTTGAGAGAGAGCATGTGCAAATAGGGAAGGGGCAGAGAGAGAGAATCCCAAGCACACTTCCTGCTGTCAATGCAGAGCTCAACCAGGGCTCAATCTCAGGAACCCTGAGGTCAAGACCTGAGCTGAAACCAAGAGTCCGATGCTTAACCTACTGAGCCACCCAGGCACCCCTGAGCCTTGTTTTTTTTAGGAAATTATAATATTGGGACCACAATTACTACATGAAGTTCAGCTGCTCTCAGATTATTTTTTAATCATAACAAAATATGTGTCGTTCTCCTAACGCTTTTCATTATTAAGTAGTTTTATTTGATTCATAGTGCAAACGAGCATTAGAGAAAAACACTGAATTTCTGCTAATCCAGAATGTGACAAATGAAATACTGTTTAAAAATTTTTCCCAGTTGTATTGAGAAATAATTATGGCATACAGCACTGTGTACATTTAAGGTGTATTTCATAGTAGCTCAATTTACATATGTTATGAAAATATTACCACAATAGTTTTGGCTAGTATGCATCTTCTACATATAGATACAATAAAAATTTTAAAAAAAGAATAAAAAAAAACAAATTCTTCTTGTGATGAGAACTCTTAGGATTTATTATCTTAACAACCTTCTTATATATCTTACAGCAGTGTTAGCTATAGTCATCATGTTGTATATTACATCCCTAGTATTTATTTACTTGTCTTATAATTGGCAGTTTGTACTGAATTGACCACTTTCTTTCAATTCTCCCTCCCCCTCTGATAACCACATGTCTGATCTCTTCTTCTGAGTTTTTGTTTGTGTGTGTGTGTGTGTGTGTGTGTGTGTGTGTGTGTGTGTTTTTAGATTACATGTATCAGTGAAATCATGCAGTATTTGTCTTTTTCTGTCTGACTTATTTTACTCAGCATATTATGCCTTAAGGGTCCATCCATGTCCTTGCAAATAGTAGGATTTCCTCATTTTTTGTGGTTGAATAATGTATGTGTATATGTGAATGGTTTTTATTCAACCATAAATAATGAGGAAATACATTAGATCCCAAAGTAGAATTACTGGATCATATAGTAGTTCTATTTTTAAATTTTTTGAGGAACCTCCATACTGTTTCACATAGTGGTTGTACCAATTTACAATCCCAACAGCAATGCACAATAGTTCCTTTGAATCACATCCATGCCAACATTTATCTTTTGTCTTTTTGATGATGGTCATTCTAACATGCATGAGATATCTATCTAATTATAGTATTGATTTGCATTTACCTAATAAATAGTGATGTTGAGCATCTTTTCACGTACCTATTAGCCTTTTGAATGTTTTCTTTGGAGAAATATTTATTCAGGCTCTTTGTCCATTTTTAATTAGGTTATTTGACTTTTGCTATTGAGTTGCATGTGTTATTTTTATATTTTGGATATTAACCTCTTATCAGATATATGATTTGCAAATATATTTTTTTCATTCCATAGATTTTCTTTTCACTTTAATGATGGTTTGTTTTGCTATGAACATTTTTAGTTTGATGCACTCCCACTTGTTTATTTTATTATGTTTTCATTTTGTTGCTTGTGCTTTCTGTGTCACATTTAAAAAAGTCACTATCAAGACCCATGTGAAGGACCTTTATTCCTATATTTCCTTCTAAGAGTTGTATGGTTTCAGGTCGTATATTTAAGGCTTTAATTCATTTTGAGTTAATTTTTGTGAGTGGTTTAAGATATGGGTCCAGTTTCACTCTTTTAAATGTTAATATCCAATTAGGTTAGTACCATTTATTGAAGAGATGCCTTGAAATATTATTAAAAACTATACAAATGTTTATTTCTTATGTCCTAAAAAATACATGTTTAATCATGTATAATTAATTTTTAAGGATAAGAAATAACCATAAAATACTGTATGTGGAATAGTAACTCCACAAAGGTTGGTCAATAATACATAAATGAATAAATGCCATTGGATACTTACTCTATACTAGGTCCTGTGCTATACTTTTTATCTGTAGAGCATTTTATTCTTATAATTTATAAGGAGTTAATATTATTATCCCAAAATCACAAACCAGAAAACAACAGCAAAGAGATGTTAGTCTAATCACCCAACATTTAAGAGTAAGTAGAAGAAAAAGATGGGAATGACAGCTTCATGTTCTCGATTCTATAATGGATATAATGCTATAATGTCTTTCAAATAATTTGGAGTTATGACACACTGTCATAAAGCTTATCAGCCATTCACATGACTTGCTTTTTTACTTCTCTCCCATTTCCATTTATTTAAAATATTTTTAAATGTTATATTTGAAAGCAAGACAGAGAGCACAAGTAGGGGAGGAGCAGAGAACGAGGGAGATGCAATCTGGAGCAGTCTCCAGGCTCCGAGTTGTCAGCACAGAACCTGACACAGGGCTTGAACACAGAAGCCTTGAGATCATGACTGAACCCAAGTTGGACGCTTAACTGACTAAGCCACCCATGTACCCCTATTTAATGTTTTTAGTTAGTATTTTCTATTTGAAAGTCTCTCAACTTTGCAATATAGAGAATATGAAATCAAATCTAATACATTTCTGATCTACAAAGACTTTACTGTGAGCTACCTTGTGGATGAACTATTACAATGTAAAGAATATGTTCAGAAAATTAAAAATGAAAACCATGGAATTTCATTTATTAATTCAGTATATACATATACATACACAAGTACATATCTACATATATACATATATACACACATATCCCTTTTAATGCTTGGAAACTCATTTACTGAGTACTAGGGATTTAGTATGTGCTCTGGCCCATAGTTCAAATCTCTCCACTCCAGGACTAAACCACTCATTCTGAGTGTTGACATATGATGGCACTCATACAAGTCTACAGATTGCCATTCGATAGGAAGAGGAAGGAGAGACAACAGAGAGACTGGGTGGATGCAGTCAGGTAAGATACACGAATGTGTAATGTCATCAATCAATACAAATAATTTAAAAACTAGGGGAAAATTAGGTGATAATTTGAGTGTTGAGTATTGGTAAGCAAAGATAAGAATTTTAAAATACCTACTACATTTGGCAATAAGAAAGGCATCAATGACTTGAAAATTAGGAGTTCCTATGGAATAATGGGTGAAGAAGCTAAATTGAAGTTAATGGAGAAGTCAATAGGAATGAGTAACTCAAGACAATGAATGTTGTTGCTTTCAGAATTTGCAGTAATGAAAAGGGAGAAATATGGTTGCAGCTGAAGTGGGATTTGAGATCTAGTGTATGAAGAGAGTACTTTAGGATGGGACATTTAAAAGCATCTGCACCCTTCACTATTTCCTGGATATTGTTACTGGACTAAAACAAAATAATATATCAGATAGATAGTTATAAAATACATGTATTATATAAATATATATATGTACTATATAAATATATATGTATTATATGTATATATATGTATTATATAAATATATATTTATATATGTTTCTGTCCACACACATGTGATGGAAATTTATAAAACAATAGATTTTAGGCAAGATTTCACAACTCAAAAGTTGCATTCACATTTCAGCACCTGCACTAAATTACACTGTCATGAGTTGTTTTCCAATAGGCTGACACACTCTTTTTTGCTTTTTCAGTATTAATACTGTGTTTACCAGTCTCAAAGTAACTCTGCCATTGCAGTGCCTGTCCAAAGAACTGATTTTTTAAGGTTTTGAAAAATTCTCTGCTTTCTCTTTTCATTACCACATGTATTTCCTGTTTTTTATTTCCATATGTGATCTATGATATGCAAAAAAAAAAAAAGGAAACAACTGAAATTTATGCTACATGTGTATAGCAGTAGTACAACTTGAAAGAACAAAGGAAGTTGCTTGTGCCTAAGATCTAAATAGAAGGTTTAGTCTTTTTTCTGTTAATGCCTGATTAATTTCATATAAAAATCTTAAAAGTTGTGAAGGAAGTGAGATAATGGATAAGGAGAATATGAAAAAAAATAGGAAAAGAGAGGATGCATGGAGTCAAATGCTCCATAAGACACAGGAAAGGTTAGATTCAGAGGTAAGAGAAGGGAGAAATCTCTTTTATCTGGAGGAAGGGGGAAGGCAGAGACATCTGGAAATGTTACTTTATTGAAAATAAACATTGAATTGGTCCTTGAAGGAGAGGGTAGAAATGCTTATAGAGTTGGGGAAAGAAGCAGGAGCAAAGGCACAGGAAGAATGAATGCAATAATTCAGTGTGACTACACCAAAATTACATAGAGAGGGGCAGTGGGAAGTGAATACGGAAGGGCTGTTGAAGAAGCCATTAGGGAAGGACCTGAGCTCCTCATTAAGATATTTGAATTGTGTTCTGCGAATTTAAAAACATCATTGAACAATTTTGATCAAAGAGAGAATTAGATAAAACTATACTACCACCTTAAATCTTACTGAGCATATTTCCGTTGTCCTATTTCATTCTCTTCCTGTAAGAACTGGGAATTTGTCTAATTCCATTTTAAGCAACCTGTTCAAAATCACACAGAAAGTAATGTATCCTTGTTCTGGCTAGATTAAAACACAGTAATCATTCATTTGTGTATTCCTTTTGGCTGGGAAAGTTTGAGGGAAGTATGCATGTTTCTTCTACAGAGAGGGGATCTAAAGATTAAATAATGGTAAAATTACTATATAAAGGAAATTAAGGGAATAAGAATAGTGAGAAATAGGTGTAGGTACTCATGGGATCACTCACGGATGCTCTGAGTTGCTAATATCCTCTTACTGATTGTTGGAATTACAGCAAGAAGATTCCAGTTGAGTCTGAAAACAGCCTCAGTATTAGAGTCGTGCCACAGCTTGGGGGTTTCTGAGGCCCCAGTGATTTTCTAGGTCTTGTTTGTTTTACTTTTAGTCTTTGTCATAGCTTCCAGGTTCACTCACAACTCTAATGTTTGTTTATTTACTACTGTCTTCTGTTCATTGGCTAAATGATCAAATGACATTTTCTAGACTAATTGAATTCTTTAATATTTAATTATAATTCTCTCAGCATCCTGACAAATCAATAAGAGTAGAATCCCTTTATGCCTTGCTCTGGGAAGATATTGCCTGTGATATGTGTACTATGACCAGAACTTTCCCTGATCCCAGTGATCCACATTCTTATTAATTCCAGAATTCCTACTTTCTTGATTCATATTCCTTATACTTTTTAGAGTACTGGGTGCTGTAGCTTTTTCTCCTAAAATATTAATTTTATTTTGAGAATCATTCTTAGACTTTCACAACACTCATTGAGATAATTAGAGACATTTATCAACCTTTAATACCATAAAAATGCTGACAAATTAAAAGTTAGACATTTGTATTTAAATTATAGATGATTGAAGGGAAGTAAAACCCCTATATATTTTTACTGGTTTGAAGAATTTGGTCCAAATTATGATTTCCCCATCCATGACATTTAAATTAGGGAGAGCATTAGTTTAAATAGGAAAAGGACCTAGTATACTAATTTTAAGCTAGTTAAGACGCATTAGGCTTAAAACTGGATACCAGACAATAGAATACACTAGAGTGAAGGGCATATTTTGACAAAATAGTTTGTAGGGCAGATCTTGTTTATATTTTAAAAGGTGGTAGTAATTAAATCTCATTCCTGGTTCTACTTTTCTAGTCTGGTGGTTAGTGTTGTGGGAGCAAGCCCATACTTATGTGGGTGGGTGATCTGAGTGAAAGTTATTTCACATTCTAAAGAAGATGAGGTGGATTGATTCTAAAAGTGCCTTCACCTAATAATTGCAACCAGTTTGACTCTAACACTTAAGCACAACTCAGTATCAGAATTTGTATTCTTGTGTTTTAAATTCATAGTAAGCTACGGGCAATTGTCATAACAAATGGATTTGCTTTGCAGTGAGAAACAACCTGTTTTCATAGGTTGACAGTGACTCATTGTGCAAGGTTAGAGTATCTTTTGAGAGATTCTAAGAGAGAAGACAGGAATAGAATAGTGTTATCATCTCCCCTGCAGCTTGAATAGTTTCTATGTCATTAAGGTTGAACCCTGGATTAGCCATTAGATATTAACTGATTTTTAACAATTATGAACTGAGGTTTAGAAATATAAATGTTTTCCTTCTAAGAACTTTTTTAAATTTAAAAACAAAGATATTTCTAATAGTATGTAGTCTTTTTATAAAAGAACTTCTGTATATATGAGTCATTTATATTTGAGGAATGTAATACATCTCAGCATGTGGCTTGGAAAATATACAAATTTAATAAATTAATTATGAAATTACATCTTTACATTAAATGGTAGAAATATCAAATCTGCTTGCATGTATTATAGAAATGTATGGAAATGTTCTATTATGAAAGAGGTTTTAAATACAATCCATAAAATAAAGCATAATTAGAGAACAGGCTCAACAAAAGAAATAGTTTGTTAAATGTTATATTGGTTCTGCACTCAATTTTAATGTTTTTGGGGTTTTCTCCACATACCATCAGTTTTCTGACATCTGATAGATATCATGGAGTTCAACTTAATTCTGACACTATCTTTCTGGAGATCATATCAGATTCCACAGATTAAGGGCTCAGTTGCTATATGTGTTTCTGATCCACTGGCTACAGACTGCGGGTTCCAATAACTCTCTTCCGTCTGATGACAATCACAAGTCCAGGTTGTAACCTATACTTCTGACCAACTGGCCATAAATCAGAGTTTCCTGCAACCCCCTGTTTGGTTTTGATTAATTTGCTAGAGTAGCTCACAGACCTCTAGAAACCTATTTACTCACTACGTTACTGATTTATTACAAAAGATATTAAAGGATACAGATCAACAGCCAGATGAAGAGATACGTAGGGTGAGGTCCCCCAAAAAGGATCTTCTACTTTCATGGAATTTGGAGCCCAGAACCATGGCATGTGGAGGCATTCTGGCATATGGAGGCAAAGGTAGTAGCTTTCAATTTTGTTTCTCTTTTATGGAGGCTTCATTACAAAGGCACAGTTGATCAAATCATTGGCCATTGGTGATTGAATTCAACTTCTGGGCCCTCTCCCCTTCCTGGGAATCAGGGGATGAGATTAAAAGTTCTACCCCTTTATTCATGGTTGGTCCCCCTGGCAACTAATTCCCATTCTTAGGTGAGTTCCAAAGTCGGCTCATTAACCTAATAGGAGACACTTTTATCACTCTCTCATAGAGAATTCCAAGGGTTTTAGGAATTCTGTGCCAGAAACATGATAACTAAATGTCTATTACTTATTATAAATCACAATATCACAGGCATATACATCTCCTTGAAAAAGGAGTGATTGGAGGAAAAGAAAATAGATAAGATTAAATAAAGTATCCTTAACTGAAGGAAATGATATAAATAATTAGAAAAGAGGGTTCAATAAGTAGTAGTCCTTATGAAATAATATTTGCAGTGTCAGCTATTTATTGTATTTGCCCTGTTACTATTAAAACATTGAATAGAAGTCAAGTTATTGCATCTAGGAAAATTATTATGTAGAAGCTTTTACTAATATGATGCTAAATGTATCACAACTTCTACATAGTCATGTGTAGAGTCATAGCATTGAATACCCCCTATAGATTTCTATCAGTATTATCAATTTAACTTTAATAAATGTGAAATTTAAATTGCTTGCCTAAGATAAAATAAGTCAACTGAAAGAGAAATAAATAAATTTGCTTTTTAAATTTTTGATTAATCCATACTAACTTATTTTGTCCGATAAAGTAAAATGATACAATACTGGTTTTTTTGTTCTAATTATCTATATTAAAATGTTTTCCTCTTTTAAAGGTTTGTGAATCTAATGCTTAGAAATTGAATAAATGAATGCAATTCTGTTTTTTGCTTCAATGGAGCTGTCAGAATTGTGTCAACAAATTTGTCTGTGCGCAGGAGGGAAGCTACTCTAAACAATGTGTTTTTATTAAGACAGGCAGTATATAAAAATTGGCAGAAGATATTAAAATTCTTCACTAGCATCCTTGATAGTCTAGTACTTCTCAATCAATATGTTGTTTCTAAAATTTCATCTGCATTTGTTTATCTTACATATATTTATCCGTTTACCTCTATCAGTCTTCCCAAAGCAAATAAATTATACTCTTGCATACATTTTCTTAAATTGATAAATGTTTATGTAATTAGTAATCTAATGTGTTACCTTTCTAGAAAACTAAGAATTCATATATTTATTGTGGAGAAAATAATATATGTTTTTCAACTTATGGCATGATCACAATGCATCAAGAATGGGTAGATAGTATAACAATAACTAGACAGCAACAAGAACTCGGAATCTATTATATGCATCCTTCATTATTAAAATATCAAATACTTTTATTCACAGAATGTGGACAAAATGCACTGCAGAGGCAAGATTATGTTAATTTTCCAAAGCAGTTACTTTTTTTGTTTGATGTTTATTTTTGAAAGAGAGAGAGCGAGTGAGCATGAGTTGGCAAAGATAGAGAGAGAGACAACCATCTGAAGCAAGCTTCAGGCTCTGATATGTCAGCACAGAGCCCTGTATGGGGCTTGAATGCACGAACCATGAGATCATGACCTGAGCCAAAGTCAGACGCTTAACCGACTGAGCCACTCAGGCTCGCCTCCAATGCAGTTACTTTTTAAAGAGTGTCTTGGGGTGCCTGGGTGGCTCGGTCGGTTAAGCGTCCGACTTCGGCTCAGGTCATGATCTCACGGTCCCTGAGTTCGAGCCCCGCATCGGGCTCTGTGCTGGCAGCTCAGAGCCTGGAGCCTGTTTCAGATTCTGTGCCTCCCTCTCTCTCTGCCCCTCCCCTGTTCATGCTCTGTCTCTCTCTGTCTCAAAAAATAAATAAACGTTAAAAAAAATTAAAAAATAAATAAATAAAGAGTGTCTTAATACATAATTCCCTATTTGGAAGTATTCTGAGATTATGTCATTATGACTTTGGCAAAGATGGCAGCCTGAGATACAACTAAAATTACCATTGTAACATATTTTTTCTTTCCTAATACTTATTTCATTGACATGAAATAAATTGAACCATTTGGTTTTGTCCCTATTTCAGACAAGTAATAAGCAATAGTATATGTTTTCATGGTTTTGTATTTTTAATATAAAAATGAACATGACTCATATAAATTGGTCTGTTTATGTGGACCATATTCATAACCTCCACCATTAGAGAGGTTGAGATATAAGGCCAAAATGGGTATGACAATCAGGTGAATGGTAATCTCAGAAAGAGTGATTTTATTATTAACTATGCTTGACTAGGTTAGATCATTTATGTTAGGAAAATAAATCTTGACATTTATATGGATAATTTTGTGGCTTACTTGTCAACCTTCCTGTGAGACATGGGTCTGATTAAACTCTGATTGAGAATGAGAACTGTAATACATTATTAATGAACTCAGGGTAATTGTAAAGTTTTATGACTTAGGGATCAGTGGAAATTGGTTCCATGGTCAGTTTGAGAAATTATGAGAATACACCTTACACCGACAGTGCTGATAGCTTAGCATTAGTCATGGTCTTCCCACAGCCATGGCCTGTGACAGCACTAATGATAGTCATTTTGTAGCGTGACCATGCATTAGAATACATTTAGAGGAGCATAAAATGTCAAATATTGGAGTAAAGATTTTTCAGCAGTTCTTGGCACAAGAAGCCTTATATTCCCAGAAATTCATGTTTCTTGGAATTGTGACCCATGTATAATAATCTCAAGATTAATAGAAAAATGTTGATTAAAAATCAATTAGACTTATTTTTTTAAACAAGTATCATTTTGATTGTCAACCATATTGACAATCAAATCCCCCCCCAAAAAATACCATAAAAGTTTGTTCTTTAAGTGACAATTATGTTAATAAATTACTTTTCTCATTTTTTAACTGAACATAGGGTAGGATAAATGCAAACTTAGATCTGACGTTTGTTGAATGACTTAAGTAACAAAGTAATATTAAGAATTTTCGGGTGCAATAAATAAAATTTTATATGATAAAAAAATATTATAAATTTATAATAAAATATCAAATGACGGATATTAAAAAAACCAGGATGACATAATGGGTAAGGGCATTGGCTTAGAAACAGAGGCTTGGAAGAGTCCAGGCTCCAACATGTCTCAGTTCTTGCCTTAGATTATTTATTTATCCTCACTAAATTTGCTTTTGTTATCTTTGAAGTAGAAATGACAGTGATTTTACTAAAAAGAGTTTTTGTAAGGAGTCACTGAGATAGAGACAGTGGTCATTTTGATACCTGATATATAATGAGCACATAAGGTGGTTCCATTGTTATCATTTCAACACAGTATTACCTAATAAAAATGTATTGACCATTTAAACTAGTACTTCATGATGAAGCAAATATTGAAATTACTGTTTATGCTTTGCTATTAGAATGAAAGGATTTGGGGGTCGTAACTGTGAGATCTGCTTTGAGAAACTGTTATGATTTCAGTAAGAGCATTTCTGTCTGTATAGACTTTAATGCAGAATGTTTTTGTTTGCTGTTTAGGCTTCAGCTTCACTGTTAGACGGATTTGTAGATAAAAAGCCTAGGTTGTTTATAAAATTCAAATTAAATCAGAGAAACTAATATGTAAATGTAAAAAGATGCAAAATAATGCAAAATTTGGTGTTTTAAAACTATTAGGATGTATTATCATCCTGAGACAACATATTCTGCTTTCAGTAAACTGATTCAAATGTTAAGGACTTAGCTAATCATTTTTTTTTATGTTTTTAAATCAATAAACAGCTTAGAAAAAACAATTTCACCATTTTTCATTAATTAAAAATAATTTTTGAGATTTTTTTATGACATGAAAGCTCAAGTATATCAGTTCTTACTCTCAAAATTATAGCTAATGCAGCTCACAGGTTCTTTGATCTGTCCATAATAGACCCTAATATCCTGAAGCAGTGCTTCAATTATCATATCATTTGTTAGGTAAGTACTAGAAGCCATTCTTTCAGCCATAAAAGGAAAGTTGCCAAAGTTGCATACTTTGAGTAAATTTAAAGACTGCCTCCCATTTGTTCACTTCCTAATAGCACCAGTACTATTCTGGTAACATCCTGTAACTCTCCACCTGGCCTGACTAAATCTCAGTCAGTGGACAGCTCTTTCCCTCATCCTGTTCTGAAAAATTTCTGTGGTGACCTGCTCTCACAACCTCCTTGGAGGAAATGTGGACCTTTTAGTGGCCATTGGGGAACAGTTTATGGAAAGATGGGTACTTCACTCCTACGTTCTCACATTCCTCCTTTTCTTTGAATCTTTAATGTTCCCACTTTTTTTTTTCTTTTCTCTTTGCCATCTCTTGTTAGTCGGTGATAGGAATAAAAATAGACTAATATACTGTGACAGAAGAAAAGTCTAAAATATTTATGCCTTTCTCTGCCAATCAAAACAATGAATTACATTGTCAGAGTTTCTGGTTGTGGGAACAGTGTGGGGAAGGAGATGACTAGGGAAAACTGTAAGTAAACTTAAAATAGCTCAGCCTAAAATATATTCTTAACAATCTGTTTAAATTCAATACTCCATAGATTTCTATTCTCTCTCAGTACTATCCCATAGAAATATAATGTGAGTCACCTATATAGTTCTAATTTTTCAGTAGCTACACTAAAAAGTAAAAAAAAAAAAAAGAACTTAAATTTTTATTTAACTCAATATTTTGTATACAACTATTTTATATATAATCAACATGAAAGCATTACTAACATACGTTACGTTATTCATACGTTTTTTTTCTAGTTAGTCTTTGAAATCTGTTAAGTATTTTACACTTACAGAGCATCTTAATTTGGATACTAATTTTTCTTTGGAGTTATTTGATCTGTATTTTCACTTATAAAATTTAAAGTTGAAAATATAGACTTATATACATCAAGTTGTCCAAACATATTGAAATTTTTTCAAGTAACTAAAATGGATAAGTTTTTAAATTTAAATTTAAATTAACTTAAATCAATTATAATTTTTAAAAAGTGTACTTCCTCTTACACTAACCACATTTCCAGTGCTCAACAGCTACACATGGCTAGTGGCTACCATATTGAACATTGCATTCATGAATGTTCCTATTTTAAAAAGTGCTTTTATTATAAGAAACCAAAGTCCTTGATATCAGATCAATTGAATGCACTAACTCTGACCACTTTTGATATCACATTCATTAATTTTATATATAATTGTTTTCTTTTTGTTTTTAGGGTTTTTTTTAACGTTTTTACTTATTTTTTTTTTAATTTTTTTTTAACGTTTATTTATTTTTGAGACAGAGGGAGACAGAGCATGAATGGGGGAGGGTCAGAGAGAGGGAGACACAGAATCTGAAACAGGCTCCAGGCTCTGAGCTGTCAGCACAGAGCCCGAAGCGGGGCTTGAACTCACGGACGTAAGATCATGACCTGAGCCGAAGTTGGCCGCTTAACCGACTGAGCCACCCAGGTGCCCCCGTTTTTACTTATTTTTAAGAGAGACAGAGCATGAGTGAGGGAGGGGCAGAGAGAGAGAGGGAGACAGAATCCAAAGTAGGCTTCAGGCTCTGAGCTGTCAGCGCAGAGCCCAATGTGGGGCTCGAACTCACAAACCGCAAGATCATGACCTGACCTGAAGTCGGACGGCCAACTGACTAAGCCACACAGCGCCCCCTATATGTAATTGGTTTTTACTTACAAGAGCAACAAATACCTAAATTTGCCTCCTCGTTATTTGTAATCTATACAAATTACCCCACTTTACATGCATTATACATCCAACAGGATTATTGCTTTGGGTTTTTAGCTAGTCCACCCTTGGAACTTCATTCATATACATATAATAACTCTCAGCAGCTTAGGTTAATTTAAATATCAGATATTAGTCACATTCTCTTGACCTCCAACTTGTTTTAAAGGTATCATTTAAAAGACATTTTCTTTCATGGCACTCTTGCTTTGTTGTTGCATCTTCTGTTTTGCTCTTGTTTCCTGTAACTTCATCAGCAATTGAGCTGTAGAGATGATAGATTAAGAAAGATGGTTTAACAAATAAATCTTTATGTAATTTATCCTGTAATATTTCAGATTGAAGTTGCTGTTCTCATTTTTGGAATTTGTTTATCATAAGTGATGAAGTAACAGTTTGAAATGAGATTCCAAATCTGACTGCAAACATCAAGTGCATGCTGGCAAATAAATATGCAGACTGCTAGAATGCAATAAGCCTGTTCAGACTCCAAAAATTAAATTAAGGAACCATCATATAGTAATATACCACACAAAACAACCAGTGGGCTACACAAAATAGAAAAGGGAAAATCAATTATGATTCGATAATACCACTTTCTCAATTAATTAAAAATAACAAAAGTGCCTTGTTTACAGGAAGTCCAATGGCATAATATTCTGACAGCTCTTCATCTATGAATATTAAACATTGCTTGTTTAATTATAGTGGAAAGTACAATTGAAACCATCTGAGAGAGAAACATATTCATTTGTTTCCAGAAACATTAAACCTACTTCAAAGTACTTAAGAAATTATTTTGAAGGTTTTCTCTTGTAAATACAAAATGATACATTTATAAACATTTGAACATTTTATAGACACCCTAATTTTAAGGCAAATCAAGGAAATACAATTGCTACAATTGTGAATGTTGGAAAATGTGCTTATAAGAAATTATTATCTATGTGATATTAATCTAGAAAAAAATGGAGTCTCATCTATGAGGTGGCCTATGTTCCAACATTCATGTTGAACAGAGCTCTTCTATAATAACACTTCAATGCTTTTTTTTATTTTAACTTAATTTTGATTTTGAGAAGAAATTAATGTTAAGTTGTAATTCTGTTTGACATTGAAAATATTCATATTATATATCTAATTTGTCAGTTTCATGAGTTTACATTCTTCTGTTTATACCATGCAATTTTATTATAAACCTAGAGCATTTTCTTCTGTGCATTATTAGCTTAGCTTGTTAAGTAGGATTACTAATGCAACCAGTATTTTGTTTCCTATTTGTCTCTCTTTCTTTAATAGTGACAAAGACCTTAATTCAAGCAGCTATCTTGTAAGTGCATTCCTTGACTAAAATTGTGGACCTTATATGAAAATGTCATTCTGCAGAGGCCACAACCACTCAGAGTTGATTGTTAAAATTAGCAATCCCCTATAGGTTTGTTCAAACTCAGACCCAGAGCTAGTAGTGCCTGGTATATTAGTAGATCCTGGTGTAGGAACTCCAGAGGAGTTGTGTGTGACTCTGCTGTTTCCGTGCTTGGTGCAGTATGTGTTTGCAGGTGAGCATAGGTAACTCATATACTCATTGATTATTGCGATTTCACCTCTGTGTCTACCTCAGTGTAGTGTGGATGATACCACTGTTCTTCCCTCTTATTTCTGGATTCTTTATTCCCAGTTCAGTTTATGGCCTAGTTTGGACCTGGGCCCCAAAGAAGATTCTGAATATCTGGGACTTGTATCTCAGCTGGGGAAATCTACTTCAGGTTGTTAGTTTCAGTGAGTGCCTGTCCTTTTAGATGTGGCCAACAGCTGTCTCTCTTCTACACTTCTGCTGCCGCTTCCCAGGTTCCTGATACCCAAAGTACTCAGCAGACCCTCTCCACTGGACCAACATGAGAGGGACAATGCAGAAAGATGAGCAATTCACTCTAACTGTGTAAAGGGTAAATCCCACGAACTTTGGATTCAGACAGAACTAAAATTGAATCATAATTTTATTGCTTTATAAACATGTAAACTTGAGCAACTTTAGTTCTCTGAGTCTCAGGTTTTCCATCTTTAAAATTATGATGATGATAGCTATTTACAAACATATGTTGAAGTACAAAGCGTGAATATATATGGAGCAACTAGAGTGATGCATCACACATTATAAAGGTTCAATTAATGGTAAATAATATTACCATCACTAAAAAGAAATCATTTACTATATAGAAAAAGGTGATTTGATCTGTCCTCTTCTGAAGTGTGATATAATTTGTGTTTAAGAAAACTATGTAAGTTTGTGTGTAAGATCAGAACTCTTTCATTCAATTTTAGCTCTTCTGTATAGTTCTTTTTATTTAGAATGAATCAGAAAACGCAAAGGAAGTTTTTTTTTTTTTTTTAGTGTGAGACTTACTGAGAAAAATGATACTAATAAACATATTATATTAGAGATATACCATATATTCCTATTATCATTTTAGAATTTATGCATATCATTTAGGAATACATCGTATAAGAATATATACTCAAATTTATTGTAAGAAATAAACTATAGGATTATAGTGAGATATCTATAATTTTGACTCAGATTAAGTTTTCATCATATTCATTCTACCTTTATGAGAAAAGCAAAATTAAGCCTTATAGTTCAAAAGATAACAGAAATATAACACAAGCCTATTTTAGCTAATTTTTTCCTAATTTTTAAAGTAGCGATAAGAACATGTTTCTTAAGATGCTATAATAAAAATGTTATAACATGTATTTACAAATTTATTTTAAATATTTATAGTTATTTTTCTTTGGAGAATTTAATTTGTATAAATAACAGTTATGATCTATCATCCTTATTCTTAAAACTGTCCAACAAAAATCAAATGTGGTGTAACCAACCTCTTACAGTTATATTATGTAGTTGTCATTTGGACTATAAGGTAACTTTCTGTTTCCTCAAATCCAACTTGATTTACTGATTTACTGTTTTATTTACTTTTCTGTCAGATAAAAGCTGCAGTAGACATTGATGAATGTGCTTCCAAGCCCTGTAAAAATCAAAGTATGTGATTTCACCATAGTTACCAGCCAGATAAATAACGAGATATTTATATATTTTAGGCCTATCAAATGAATTTTCATTTCAAATGAAATTTTTCAATTCACTACAGGTTATATCTGGTGTGTTAACAGTTCTCCAAGAGTTTATATAATTCTCCTTAGAAATGTTAGACTCCAGGGGCACCTGGGTGGCTCAGTTGGTTAAGTGTCTAACTTCAGCTCAGGTCATGATCTTGCAGTTCATGAGTTTGAGCCCCGCATTGGGCTCTGTGCTGACAGCTCAGAGCCTGGAGCCTGCTTAGGATTCTGTGTGTGTCTCTCTCTCTGCCCCTCCCTGCTCACACTCTGTCTCTCTCTCCCTCAAAATAAATAACCATTACAAAAATTAAAAAAAAAAAGAAATATTAGACTCTGAAAAACTCAGATTCTACCTTACTAATGCAAACTGATATAGCAACTCTGGAAAACAGTATGGTGGTTCCTTAAAAAGTTAAAAACAGCCTCAGTGGCTCAGTCCTTTAATTGTCTGTCTCTTGATCTCAGCTCAGGTCTTGATCTCAGGGTCATGAGTTCAAGCCCTACATCGGGTTCCATACTCAGCATGGAGCCTACTGAAAAGAAAGGAAGAAAAGAAAGAAAGAAAGAAAGAAAGAAAGAAAGAAAGAAAGAGGGAGGAAGGAAGAAAAAAAGGAAGGAAAACGTAGAACTAGCTTACAGTCCAGCAATTCCACTAGTAGGTATTTATCTAAAGAATACAAAAGTATTAACCCAAAGGGACATATGAACTCTGATATTTATAGCAGCATTATCCACAATAGCCAAATTATGGAAAGAGCCCAAGTGTCTATCGACTGATGAGTGGATGAGGATGTGGCATATATGCATACACATATACATATACATATATATATATATATACATACACACATATATATACACAATGAAATACTAGCCATAAGAAAGAATGAGATATTGCCATTTGCACAGATATGGATGGAGCTAGAGAGTATTATGCTAAGCGAGATAAGTCAGTCAAGGAAAGACAAATACCATATGATTTCATTCATATGGAACTTAAGAATCAAAACAAATGAGCAAAGTGAAGAAAAAGAGATAGAGAGAACAAAACCAGGAAACAGACCCTTAACTGTAGAGAACAAACTGATGGTTTTCAGAGGGGAGGTGGTGGGGAGATGGGTTAAATAGGTAGTGGAGATTATGGAGGGCACTTGTGATGAGAACCAGGTGTTGTATGGAATTGTTGAATCACTATATTGTGCACTAATCTTACACTGTATGTTAACTAATTGAAATTTAAATAAATCTTTTTAAAAGTATATACCATAGATGTGGGAACTAAAGTTCTATACAGATAGTATCCTAAGAAATTTTTGAATCAAAACAAACTTATCAGTAGTATTTAGAAAATGCACTGCATACACTTAATAGTATAATTTGATTTCATCTAAACATGAATTAACCTGAATTTCCTCAGGGATTATTAATAAATGTCTCTTTTTCTCATAAAAAGTTTTCAGTAAAGCTAAGACTTAAAAAAACTCATAAATTATTAACCAATATGTATTGTGTTTAATTGTTTAAAAGGTAGTTACAATATACAGACAAAGCTTGAATATTTATATAGTGTTCCCATCCTCTAACAATATTTACTGCTCTCACAATGTGAAGAATTTTTTTTAAGCTATTGGTATTATTAATTTTTTTAATATTGTGAGTGTATGTAGGCAGTGTTTTTGCTAACCCATAGAATCAGTGAATCATAAAAGTGGGTAGATTATTAAGCCCTTGGTTTTAAACAAAAGTACCCAAACTTCTCGTGGGATACAAACATAGTGTAAAAGGGACAAGAATATTCAAAACAGTGACTAAGAACTCATGTTCACAGCTTCTAAGTCCTCCTACAAACATACTGAAGATAACAAGAAGATTGGATGAGAGCCACAACATGAAATGAAAATTATATATATTTTATTAGGCAGTAATTTTAGTATAATTATACACAATGAATACTTGAATTATATCATGTGATTTTAATACTGCTTCAACTTGTCCTTCTATAAGAAGATACTGAAACTCTTAGCCAATATGTCTTACTTATTAGAGTAATCTTGTGTGAATATTTCTTTTGCTTTCACATGCTTTGGTGAAGCACGCATCGGTGTACCCGGCCATTTTTTTTTTTTTTTCTCTTGAAACAAAGGCATATCTTTATCTGGCTTGGCAGTGAATTACATTCCTAAAAATCTTCTCATTTAAAACCTTCTCCAGTGGCTACTCACTTCTGCAAATCAGCTTCTTTTTTGGTACTGTTAACTGCTCTGATCTGACACTCTAGTTTGTCTTTAGAATACTGCTTTTCTACCATGTTGTACTCACCTTCTCACTACTGCAAAGGGGAAGTGTAAGTTCCTGGTTGAAATGTATCTTGAGAATAAATTTCACCACAGAACCTTTGTAAAATTACTAAACATTCCCTCTCTAGTAGTCCCTAACAGGTGTTTGTATTTAATAAGATTTTTCCACATAGTCTCTCCTAGGTCTCGCCAAAGTCTTGAGTAGACGTGGCCTTGATCAGGTACTACCAAGGGCAAAATCGTGTGAAATTCACACAGGAAGATAGTTTTTGAGATGCAATACAACCAGTGAAAAAAACCTTAGTGCTACACCTGCTAGGATCCTGAGACCCCTATATTGACTGAAAAACAGGAGCTAAAGAAATGAATAATTGCAGTTTGGAACCAGTTTTTGCCATGGGATCAACTTATTGCAGTCTCAAAGGGAATTGTATACTTCTCATTTTTGTTTGTTTTTCAAAGTTGAAAAACAATTTTAACAGTTTATTTTCAGTTTTTATTATTAAAAACATTAAATCGTACAAAATAAATACATATCATAGTAAGCTATTCTAAGGTGAACTAGGTAACATACCCTTATAACCACCACCCAGGTAGAAAAACTGAACTTTACTAGATACCCTTGAAGACCCTCTAGTGTCAATGTGAACCCCTCCCTTCAAAAGCAACCACTCTTGTAACCATTACAGACAGACTCACTTTTGTGCTTTTTTTATTTCCTGTTTTTTCTAGATGCCATTGTTTAGTTGTGCCCATTTTTAAAATATGTTTTTTAAGTGTCTGGCAGATTTCAATTTCTTTACTCTTCCTGGGACTACCAATTCAAATTCAGAATTATAGACTATTATACTTAACATCTCCTGTATAATATCTGTATATTCTCTCCTTCATACTTAAAATCCTAGTCTCAAGAATACAAAGGGTGACTAAATCAGAATATCCCATTATTACTCATTTACTTTATACTGCAGTATAGACATAAAATAATAGAACAAAAATACTAATAGAAGATGTCAACATAATTATGGATAATATTTTAATTTTTGGTCATGAACTCTCTTAATTTCCCTCTAATTTTTTATACTATATCTCTGTATTTTGAATCTACTGGAAATATGTACAATGCACTTTCCTTTTTATCCTTCATTTAGTTTATTCCTACAAGTATATAGATGTATAATGCTTGACACCTATTCTTGTGTTGGTGTCTCTCCAATTATTTTGGTTGCCTTAGACTTTAGGGGATTCCTCAGGAAGGGCTCATGGGAATAATAATCCTTAAATTCTGTGTATTGATAATCATAGATCTGTGCCTTTTATACTTGAGAATACATTTGCTTGATATAAAATCCCTTGTTCCCATTTTCTTTCATTCTTTCTTACATATTGTAAATTTTCCTGAGTATCTAAATATTTCATTTGCTCATGGCATAATGTTGCTCTTGAAAAGTTTGATGTTAATCTGTTTTTTCCATTATAAGTTACTTGCTGCTGTTTTCCACCTCTTTATGACCAAAAGTTGCATTTTCCTTTAAATTGCAGTAATTTTACTAGAATGAAGTGTTCTTGAATTATATTTTTGATGTTTGTTTGTTTTCTTTAATTTTGTTTTTATTTTTCAGGAAATCCTTAATTCATACATTGCATCTTTGCCTGGTTTCAGTATTTGTCTGTTTCTCTCAAATCCCTTATATATTTTTTTCTTCATTTCTGTTTTATTTTTTTTTCCATCTTCTAATTATAAGTAATTATCTGCTGTGTTCATTCTTTTTATGTTCTTTTTGGAAATGTTTTACTTTGTTGATTCTTTTCTGAGTTCTGTGACCTCATTACTGAGTTTTTCTAATTTCTGTGTATGCTGTTCACTCATAGCTTATGCTATTTTCTTAATGTCTTTTAGCTCATTTTGAAGTAATACGTTGCATATTTGATCTGATTTTTTGACAATGTCTTTGTCATTTGCTTTCATTATTTCAGAAACTTTCACTGTCCATAATGATATTATTTCTTTTTCTTTTAATAACTTTGTATTGAAGTTAGCCTTGATACTTTCTGTTACTTATTTTCATGTGTTAATAGTCTATTTGGACATTGAGAAAGACAAATAAGTCAGTGTAGCTTTCTTTACCTCACAGAGCTCCCTTCCTGTTGTTTTCATCTGTTTGTCTATTGTTGTAGTGTACAATGGCTTGCCTGCTGAGATGTCCTAGGTCTGTCCCTCTCCCCCAAATATGTCTGATCTCTCTCCTTCACCTCTGTTCTCCCTATCCTACTTAATTTCTATTCCGTTTTGAACAATTTCTCCCCAGAGTGGGACCCTGTTTAGAAAGGCGGGTGTGGCAGTTTTGTGAATTTATGTAGCTACGCTTCTCCGAAGGCGTTTTGACTGTTCTTTGTATTTGCCCTTTATAAGAGTAGATAAACAGATCTAAGCCTCACTACTGTTTCCAAGTTGATTTCCTGTACTTTCCAGTGAATACAGGATAGCTATTTTGATTCTCTTATCTTTGGGTCTGTAAGATGCCCTACTATTTGCTATGGCTATCACTGGAATATATCCACTTGGCACATAGTTTGTAGTTCTTGTGAATATATTTAATAGTTGCTATTGGTATTGTGTGTGCATGTCATGGGAATACCATGTCACTAAATTGTGTTTTAAATGGTGTGCATGGGTTTTTGTTACATTATCTAATTGTGGTCTGATTTTAGGCAGATATTCAGAGAACTTTAAAAACTATCCCAATATTATCATAATTTCTCCAAAATCCCATTCCTAAAACAGACCACTCATATTCTGTTTATTTATAAGTATTTTCATATATTTTTAAATTTATGTGAATTTTCCAAAAAAAAAATTTCTGATACTGAATAGGCTGAAAATTAAGATTCTTATTTGGTAACTTAAGTATTAACACCATTTTTTATCTCTGGAATCACTTATCACTGTTTAATATGGGAGTAGAAAAAGAGGGACTACATCAGGAGACCACATTAAGCAAAGGAGAGAAACAGTGAGAAACTAAAATAATTGCACTTATTTTGGAAGAGTGAACCTAAAATAAGAGAAAAATCTTGGCAACAAAGAGAGGGAAAGAAAAAAAAAAGATAGTGAACAATGTAGTTTTCTCTTTTGTTTTATTTTCTTTGAGGCAGAATATTTTTAAATGCTGACAAGAGAAAAGAGTGAAAAGGGACATTTTGAAGATTCATGAGGTAAAAGAAGAAGTAATAGAGGAAGAGCCCCCAAAACCGTGGGAAAGGCTAACCAGCACACGTGTAGATGTGATAGTACATAATATCCCCTTCCAGGGTGGATGGTAGAGAAGAATGAGTATGTGGTGGGCAAAAGGAGCAAATGTGGTAAAATGTGAAGATTAAAAGTCTTGAATTTTATGGAGCTCTTTGCTGTTCTTTCTAAGGAGTAAAGAGTTAGTTCATCTCTTGAAAGGGTGTTATGTTAGCAAGATTAAAGGTTAAAGGAGTATAGGGAAATTTAGAAGTATACTATGGTATCTAAGAAATTTCATGACAGCATCAGATTTTACCCATAATGGAGAACATGATTCATTAGCAGAGTTTTGCATCAGCAAATTTGATTACTGCATTGATTCAGAGCAGTGTTTACCAACATTTTTTTAACAACAAAACACATAAAAATAAGTAGCATTTTATGACCATGGTGTACACTGATAAGCCCCCTTGAAGCCAGAGATTGCTGGCCTACAATACGTGGCTGATCTGAAAACTGCCACCTGGCCATGGGCTCTAAGGGTCAATATCTAGGCTGACCTGAAACCCATGTGTTGCACACTGACACACATCTGAGAAGCTCTGACCAAGTTTTACTTTACCTGGTGAATTTTACAAAAGAAAACAACAAAGGAATTGAATATTTGCAAGAGAATGTGTTTACGGAATGAAAGAAAAAAGGTACAGAGACCTAGAGTTCAAAGTAAAAGTGTAGTGGGAGAAACTGAGAATGGGCAATAAGCATGGGTGATGGAGATCACAGATTACTAATTGAATAACCATATATCTGCAGAAAGACTGTGTTTATTTAAGTGATGGAGCAGTGTGATGATGAGAACAATAGCCACGGCTTATTCTTGGGAGTGTGTAGGTGATGTGAATTGGATGTAAAGGTCATTGGAAAATAGAATGTTGAGGAAATGAGACATGCACCAAAATAATGGGAAGGGTAGTCCAAATAAATGTTGGCATTATCCAAGATAACAGAATTAGGATTGAAAAAAGACTTCTCAGGCATTAATCTCTTCAGTACAGCAGGAGAAGTTCTAACAGGATAAGAAAAGTTAGCAATGAGAGTGTAGAAGATAGTGTCACTAATTACCAGTAAGCTTTAAAATACAATGATTTTGTTTCATGAATATGAGTTAATGGGCAGGAAACGGAGAATTTTAACACTACCTTCATACTGTTAATTTCCTACCATGGTATAGAATTAAGTTTCCTCTTTAAGCTGCCTCACTGAAACTATGATTAAATTATTAGTTAGATCTATGCTAATTCCATAATATGTAATATGAGATACTAAAAGTATCAAAGCCAAATAATATAATTTTTTTAATGTCAAGTTTGGGAGAGGGGTTTTCTCTCTGCTATGGTACGCTTCTTGCACTATTCTGTCCATATATCATGCACTAGTGGATATTATAGAACATAGGAATATTCCTTTTTTTTTTTAAATTTGTAACATTTATTTATTTTTGAGAGACAGAGACAGGGTGTGAGCAGGGGAGGGGCAGAGAAAGATGGAGACACAGAATCCAAAGCAGGCTCCAGGCTCTGAGTTGCCAGCACAGAGCCCTACATGGGGCTTGAACTCACCAACCCTGAGATCATAACCTGAGCTGAAGCTGGATGCTCAACCAACTGAGCCACCCAGGCACCCCAGAACATAGGAATATTCTAATGCTAATATTCTTCAGAAGTCTCTTTACTCCTCTTAGTAGCTAATTATTTTCACTAGTTAATAATTTTTATGTTAAATTTTTCCTTTTTAAATTCACTAAAGTGTTTTCTGTCTTCTCTCTGGATCCTGATTGATACAACCAGAATAGCAACTGTTGATTTTTGGACTGCAACAGTGTTTCATGCAATCTAAAGCACACCTTTTTCATTTATTCACATGTTATCATTTCTAAAACAAGAGAATACCCAACAGTTGATGGTATGTCTGTCAATTTCTGGAGTATCTGGTAATGTGTGACATCTTACATTTCATTAAATATGGTGGTATTTTCCTGCTTTATCTCTGTCCTGCATACCAATCATTCAGGGACTGTAGAGGTAGGATCACTTATATACGTCCACATAGAAAAATATCCTCTTTTTGGTTTAGACATATGTATTTGATCCTGATTTTAAAAATGATTTTCTTGGATCTTTGAGTTAGTCCTGAAATTGAAATTTCCACCTGAATTCTTTATATATATTTATTTCTCACTTATTTTATATACTCAATTTTCTTTCCTTGTCTACTTGTCTTCCCTCCTTCACTCTAATCCAGCAGACACAGATCATTAGGATCAATGGTAATGGAAGTAGATATCTTAATTCTTGAAAAATACATTGCCATTTTCTTTCTAACAAGGCAATTTTCATAAACTACTTAAAAGTAGAATTAGGCAATAGACCACTAACTTTTTGTGTTATGTCCTTTCAAGAATAATAATTCTACGTGCTAAATATGACTTATCATATTTGAATGACCCATCCCATTTGCTGTTCCTCCAGGATTGAGCAGATATTACATAGTCCATCTCCCAATTGTTGCATGCACAGTATCTCATTAGTATCCTCATAGTGCTATGTGTAACTATTTGAGAATGAATAAATACTTTCACTGGAGTGAGATTAGCGTATGATTAGCAAGTGTCTACTAAGAAAGGAACTGATTTGAAAGCATACAATCTAACCAATTTCGATAGCTTCCCTGATGAATTCAAGCTTGAATCAATTTGTACTCAGACTTTTGAATGTGTTGTAATTTTGACTAAAAACTGAAACAAGATTATTTCTGTAAATCTAATATCTCCTTTCTGAAGTGTTCTCGGATATAAAGTCTACTGTACCATGAAATAGGTCTGTTGTACTTTTCCTTTCAACTCTGATGACATGCCTAATAAACTCCTGCTTCATTATATAGAAAAAAAAATCATTTCTGAGAATGAGCATTATAGGAAAATGGGTTTCCATATTGTTATTCCACCTGATAGACTATTAAGAAATCTGCAAGTGTATAATTACCAAGAGTAATCTTGTTATTACTAATTGTTCACGACCTGAAAATAGGTTCAAAATTGCTAAAGGCACAACCAGAGCTAATTTCTAACATTTATGTGTCTCACAGCTTTAATAAACTTACATAATTTCACCAACTTCATCTTAACTCTAATAACAATATTTGTAGTTGGACAGTGAAAAGTATTAACATTTATTAAGAAACTGAGATTATTCATTAGCCATCCAATAAATATGAGGATCCTTCTGAGAGATCAAGAATAAAAAGACTTGGTATTAACCCAAGCTAAGATTCCATGGCTTTAAAAATGCCCTAACACCAATAAACAACAATGTCCTAACCACTTTATGTTTCTGGTTGTTATTGGATTAATTAAGTAGAGGCATTGTAATAAAAACCTGTCCTAAATTCTACATATAATACTCAAGACGGGATAGAGGGAAAGTATATATCCAGTGTTACAGATATATCACCCTTAATGCTGTTGGGTCCGTGAGTGTTTGAACCAAGAAACAACATTTTTCTTTCATGCCTCAGTTTTAACTAATGTATAATGATAGCACATCCATTTAACTGAGAATCAAAATGTTAAATTTAGTAATGATAATATCTGGAAGGATATAGTTTCGTATAGAATCCAAACGGGTGCACCCAGTCTGCAAAACAGAGTACTTGGTTGCTGCCTCCTACCTCTGTCATAGACAGAGATCAGCTCCCCTGGAAACTGGACTTTTGAAAGATTAGCTCCACTTAAAAACTAAGATCTTTGAACCAACGCTGTTTTCCACCACCCAGGTAATTCACTGAACCATTTGTGGGAGGATAAATAGAAGATATAAAGAAGCCAGGAGTTTTAAGACAAGGTTCCTCTAAGTGGAAATGAGGAATGGAAGAGAAATTTCCCCTTACTGTAGGTCTCTACCTCATTCAAATCCATCAGTGATGGAAGTATTGATCCTTGGATCAGATTTCTTGGCCATCAACTCTGATCTGGGTTGTAAATGAAAGAGCTGCAGACTTGACTTGATTTGAAATTAGAGGATCCTTTCCCCTACCTTCCTGGCCAGACTTTATACAACATTATCCCCAGAAGTACTGAAGCTGTACTGAGTACCTTAACTCCCTCTTTTCTACTTAAGAAGAAACCTAACATACCGTGCTATACAGTGAGATCTTTGTTTATAACAAATTCAGAGTTTCTAAAAAATATTATTAATCATACCCAAAGCCAAATACACATAAAAAGGAATTTGATACTTATGAAAAATTCAGTAGGATAAACAGCAACTTCAGCCTCCAGACTAATTATTGAGTAGATTAATAATACTAACATTAATAAGTTTTTCTGAAGATTAAGTCATTTATGTATAATTTAAGAAAAATTGATTTTAGAATAGGTTAATTCTTATTCTAAAGTTTTCCTTAATATATATATATATATATATATATATATATTCATATTTCTGTATATTTTTGTATACTAATAATGGACTGCCTTCTGGCAATCATTAATTCACTTAAAATATTTACTGTAGTCCAACTTGTAGGAAACATTTTTTTGTTGATGGAGAAATAGTTAACCCCAGGACAGACAAGGTCCTCGCTCTTATGTAGCTAACTTTCCATTTGGAGAAAAGCCACATAACAAAAATAAGAAACACATACACACTCATATACACATGCATGTGTGTGTGTGCATACAATAAGTTCTACAAGGCAAAATAAAATAGAGTGATGTGAGAGAGTGTACAGTCAAGATAACCTCTTCAAGGAGTTTCCATGTATACCAAAATCTGAATAAGAGAGAATGAACCCCAGGAGAATAATGCTGTAGGTTTAGAGGGCTGCTAGTATAAGACCCTCAGGTAAAAAAAAATGAGTTTGTTGTGTTAGGAATCTAAAGAAGTACATTGTGTCTGAAAACTAAGTTAATGAGAGAGGAGTAGTGTGAGTTGTGGGCTGAAAAGTTGTTTAGGGCCCATAGCATAGAAGGTAAAGAAGTTGTATTATATTTAAAGTGCTCCCATAAGCTGTCATATCGGATTCACATATCATAACTATATTCTGTGTTTTTAATCACTCTACATGTGAGTGCAGACTATAGTAGAGTAAAGGTGAGAACAAGGAAAACAGTTAAAATGATTGGTATTCTCACTTGAAGGGAGATAATTGTGATAGACTTGGACATTAGCAATTGAGATAGAGATAAATAGACAGATTTGGGATATTTTTTAGAAGTAAAGTTGCCAGGCTTTGCTGGTAAATTCAGTGAAAGTACGGAAGGATAAATAACTAGTAAGTTTTACAGTTTATCATAGTTAATAAGGAAGGATGAAGATAGAGGGTTTGCTTTTGCCTACTTTGAATTTGAGATGTCTAATAGATATGCAGGTGGTATTGTCAACTGACACTTAATTAGTTGTTCAGCCCTAGAGTTCCAGTTAGGAATGGAGATTTTGCTTGAGAGTCTGTTATGTAGAGATTGTGGCATGGCTGATATTTTCTATAAATCAATTGATCACTTGTTTTAAGTGAACTGATAATGGTAGGTAGAAAAATACATGTTTAAGTGAAAGAATTAATAAATAAAAAATGATAGCAACAATCAGCAGACAGGAGAAGATAGGAAAAAATTTTAGTACCTAGGCAAGTCACAAAAGATAAGGAGTATGAAGAAGTTGAAGAGACAGATTAAAGAAAGTATAAGATGATTGAGATACTATGTATGAAGCAGGAATCTGATTTTTAGGATTGCTTTTTGGCCACTGGATCATTCCTGTTTTATGGTTTCGGTGAAGAGTAACCTATCACAGTCAGATTTAGCCCACATGGGGCAAACAAATCAAGAAATCAGAAGGAAGAAAATATTATAAAACACAGATAAAAAGCTAGCTAAACATAGAAATGGAAAACTAAGCGTGTGTGTGTGTGTGTGTGTGTGTGTGTGTGTGTGTGTGTGTTTTAACCAGAATTGAAATACAGACCTGGAAATATATAAGGAAAGAATGAATATTATTTAGAAATTAATATCTAAAATGTATTTTAAAATAAGATATAGTGGGACTCCTGGGTGGGCTCAGTTGGTTGAGCACCTAGCTCTTAATTTGCACTCAGGTCATGATCACAGGGCATGGGATCAGGCTCATCCGGCTCTGCACTCAGCATGCAGCCTGCTTAAGATTCTCTATCTCCCTCTGCCCCCCTACCTGGCTCATGCTCTTTCTCTCTCTCTAATAAAATAAATAGAATAGAATAAATAGAATGCTTTATTATTCAATATGTGTATCCTAAAACTCACAAACTAAAAGGATGCACGAATACTACTTTATTGAATGTATTCAAACTGGTTATGCTTAACAATTTGTCAAACAAGAGGAGACTTTATTGCTGCTCATTGAATCAAATTAGAAATGTCATTTAAATTCTATCTACATTTTGGCAATGAAAGCTCTAAAGTAGTATACATGCACACCTTAAATGCAGCTTCTTGTTGACAAATCATGTGGAACATGATCAGAAATTGAAGAGAGTCAATCATAAATTTTGTTTTTGACAAACTTTATGATATTCATTATATCACTTGGAATTTTAGTGTTTTGTTAACGAGTTGTCCTAAACAGGATTGGTAATGATTATCTGTCCTTTAGAGTTACAATACTATTGCCATTTATTTGCATTCAGTCACTGTTAATTTTTCATCCATTTAACAAATAGTTTTGAGCACCAATATGTGTCAGTAGCTATTTGAAGTGTCAGAGATGCCAGAATGGATATTTATAAACATACTCTTAAATCTTTTTATAAGCCTACATTTTTAAGGAAGACAGATCCATAACTAACTGCCTACAGGGAAAGGTGTAAATAATATAAAGGTGGAAATGACTACCTGTACCTGGAAAAGACAGGCAGAGGCTCCCTGAGATGACTTTTGATCAAAGTTTTAAAAAGGAACCAGGAAAAATCACAGGCATTTAAAAACCTGTTGATATTGCTTGGAGCAGAGAATGCATGAGAAAAGGGCAGGATAAGAAAGATACTACCTGGAAGGTAGGCTAGGTACAGGTTTTGATATTTCTGTAGACTATAATGAGAGCTTTTTACTTTATTCTCTAAGTCTGTATTTCTCAGGCTCAGACACTATACTTCAGGGGCGTGTATATAAGGCTTAGGGAAATTCACAAGAGTAACTGAAGCATCATCTTGTCAGGTTCCATACAAATTTATATGTACTATGCTATAAAATGATCTATATCTTCACAGGGATTAAATAGGGTGTATAATTCAAGATTTGCATGAATTTTAAGTTTAAAGTGTCAAATTTGGGAGAAAAAAAGTCTTACTGGTAGGTATCCTGTCAAACACTTGTGATAAATCCCCTGTCTTCATGAGTTAGGACTGCTTTAATGACGAGCTTCAAAATATGGATGAGGGGCAGGGATCAGTTGGAGGGTGAAATTGTAAGGTATTCCATCGAATTTGTCTTTTAGAAATATAGGCTGGTAGCAGCAAGCATTCAGTTTGATCAGAGATTACTGGGATCAGACCACTCAGAGACATATTTATGAATCATAACCAGAGGAAAGACATGGGTGATCTTGTTCAGTAAGTGTGGAGATGAGACAGACCCATGTTTCTCAGACTTTACCACAATGCAAGAAGAGTGTCATATTAACAATATAAATTAATATTTTATTAGTTCCTTCAACTCGTTGGGAGCTCCAGGGTTGTAGGAATTTTCATACACTTATCATCACAAGACTTTAATAAGGCCGATACAGCCTTCAGATTTCCCTTGGTTTGAGCAAAGTTTAGACGGTCTTCTTGCCTTCTTGCTTACTCCATTCCTCTACAGACTCCAAGTGGCTTAACCACAGAAGACCCTGTCCTCCCTTTTCTTAGAGCACTTCATCCAAGTCGTAAAACTGCCTCCTATCTTGAAGATTGGGAAAGTTTACTTTTCTTTTGTGTAAGGCCAACTAGCAAGTACATACAGCTTATGATCATAGGTGAGAGATCTTAAAAACTCTCTTATCCTTTGTGACAGTTGTAGTCAAGCTCAATCTGAGTTCTGGCCTCTCTTCTCTATTGCAGTAGCCATGAATAAAGTTTTTCTTGCTTGTTTAAATTTGGTGAAACTTTTGCTTTGACAATAGGCTCTTCAATTTCCACAAAATTACATAACCCTGTCCTGAATACCGGTGTAAATAAACTCAATTATTTGCTGAAGCATGGAGTTTTGTTTTTATAAAAGCAACATTTCAGCCTCCCCAGTGTATATTAATCTAATCTAAACCTTATTTCTATTCAACATTTACCAAAAATTGGACTGGAGGAAAAAACACCTTTTTAGGGAAGATCTAAATAAGCTGTGCCTTAGATATCCCATAATCTATTTCTAAATATAATTAAGAAGAAACATGTACTAAATTCCTATGTAATTATTTTTACATGTTGGAACTTTAATGTATGTAAAAACAGATTTTATTGATGGAAATTTCAAGAAACAGCTATATGAAACTCATGTCACTTGAAGGACGTCTTAGAAAAGTTACCCACATCCTCTTTAAGAGGACCCTCTAGTGACATTTCCTTCTGGCATTAGTCTCAAGAATAATTACTCCTTCTCTTGAATCAATAATGCATGGTTATATAATGAGCACTGCTAAATGGTGTAACTGGTCAGCTTTTCTTCTGTACTGTGTGCTAGAAATACTAGGATCAAGTTGGTAGACAACCTAAAATCCTTAAGATATGGCATTTTTAGCCATATTCCTGAATTTATTTTATAAACCCACTGCATTTATTTTCTTCCAGCTTTGACTTTGAGACTAAGTTTCTGTATTCCATTTCACTTGCTTTCAAATCTTCTTAACGACACCCTGACTGATACACACAAATGAATGGACACATAGCTAAATGGATTAGTAGTATGATTATAGGGAACCCAGACTGATTTTGTTTTGGAACTCCTGACTTAGCTTTTTGGAGTGAACTTTGAAAAGGCTCCTTCACAGAAATTTTAGAGACCCTAAATCCTTGGCAGGAGACATTACAACAGCCAACATTTTAATAGATCCAGAACAGGAGATGAAGGGAAAGCCACATTTCTTTTAATAATCGAATGAATTATTCTATGGGCACAAATAACCAGAAATATATGAGGTAATTCTACAGAGTGAGAGATCTTATTAAAGTGAATTAGTTATAAGGAATAAGAAATCTTACAGCAGGTTGCTTGGATTTGAATTACAGCTGTCACTTACCAGATGAGAGATATAATAAGCAAGTTTATATAACCTCTATTCATCTAAATCCCACACCTTCAAAATAGAAATAAGAACAGCGCCTGCCTGGGAGGGGGGATCCTGGGAAGATGGTGGCGTAGAAGGACGCTGGGCTCACCGTGCATCCTGCTGATCATTAGATTCCACCCACACCTGCCTAAATAACCCAGAAAACCGCCAGAAGACTAGTGGAATGGAGTCTCTGGACCCAAGCGCAGACCAGAGGCCCACGGAAGAGGGTAGGAAGGGCGGAGAGGCGGTGTGCGCTACACAGACTGGCAGGAGGGAGCCGGGGCGGAGGGGCGGCCCGCCAGCCAAGCAGAGCCCCCGAGTCTGGCTTGCAAAAGCGTAGGGGCCGGATGTTCTGACAGCAAGCCAGACTTGATATCGGGAAGGTAATAAGCTAACAGCTCTGCTCGGAAAATGGGAGGGTGGAGGACAACGGGAGGGAGAGTTGTTGAGCCCCGGACGACAGAGTGCAGCTTGGTGGGTAAACACAGGCACTCGTCTGCTCCATCTGCCTCGCCCATCCCCCAGCCAAAATCCCAAAGGGAACCAGTTCCTGCTAGAGAACTTGCTTGCACCACGCAAACACCCAACGCTGTCCTTCTGTGGATCCATCCCTCTGGCAGCTCTGACTCCCTCACGGTGCCGCAGGGTCCCTCCCGAAGCAGATCTCGGAAGGAAAAGCGAGATGAGCCTGCCCCTCCTGCCCCGTGCACCTTGCCCATCCACCCCAGCTAATACGCCAGATCCCCAACACCACAAGCCTGGCAGTGTGCAAGTAGCCCAGATAGGCCACGCCACCCCACAGTGAATCCCGCCCCTAGGAGAGGGAAAGAGAAGGCACACACCATCTGACTATGGCCCCAGCGGTGGGCTGGGGGCAGACATCAGGTCTGCACCACTCCAGGGACTATCCAAAATGACGAAACGGAAGAATTCCCCTCAAAAAAACATCCAGGATATAACGACAGCTAACGAACTGATCAAACATGATTTAAACAATATAACAGAAAGTGAATTTAGAATAATAGTCATAAAATTAATCGCTGGGCTTGAAAACAGTATAAAGGACAGCAGAGAATTTATTGCTACAGAGATCAAGGGACGAAGGAACAGCCAGGAGGAGCTGAAAATGCTATAAATGAGCTCAAAATAAAATGGAGACAACCACGGCTCGGATTGAAGAGGCAGAGGAGAGAATAGGTGAACTAGAAGATAAAATTATGGAAAAAGAAGCTGAGAAAAAGATTAAAAAAATACAGGAGTATGAGGGGAAAATTAGAGAACTAAGTGATGCACTAAAGAGAAATAATCTATGCATAATTGGTATCCCAGAGGAGGAAGAGAGAGGGAAGGGTGCTGAAGGTGTACTTGAAGAAATAATAGCTGAGAACTTCCCAGATCTGGGGAAGGAAAAAAGGCATTGAAATCCAAGAGGCACAGAGAACTCCCTTCAGACGTAACTTGAATCGATCTTCTGCACGACATATCATAGTGAAACTGACAAAATACAAGGATAAAGAAAAAATTCTGAAAGCAGCTAGAGATAAACGTGCCCTAACATATAAAGGGAGACCTATAAGACTCATGACCGATCTCTCTACTGAAACTTGGCAGGCCAGAAAGGATTGGCAGGAGATCTTCAATGTGTTGAACAGAAAAATTATGCAGCCGAGAATCCTTTATCCAGCAAGTCTGTCATTTAGAATAGAAGGAGAGATAAAGGTCTTCCCAAACAAACAAAAACTGAAGGAATTTGTCACCACTAAACCAGCCCTACAAGAGATCCTAAGAGGGATCCTGTGAGACAAAGTACCAGAGACATCGCTACAAACATGAAATCTATGGATATCACAATGACTCTAAACCCATATCTTTCTATAATAACACTGAATGTAAATGGACTAAATGCACCAACCAAAAGACATAGGGTATCAGAATGGTTAAAAAAACAAGACCCATCTATTTGCTGTCTACAAGAGATTCATTTTAGAACTGAGGACACTTAGGATTGAAAGTGAGGGGATGGAGAACTATCATGCTACTGGAAGTCAAAAGAAAGCTGGAGTAGCCATACTTATATCAGAAAAACTAGACTTTAAATTCAAGGCTGTAACAAGAGATGAAGAAGGGCATTATATAATAATCACAGGATCTATCCATGAGGAACAGCTAACAATTATAAGTGTCTATGGACTGAATACAGGAGCCCCCAAATATATAAAACAATTACTCACAAACATAAGCAACCTTATTGATAAGAATGTGGTAATTCCAGGGGACTTTAACACTCCACTTACAGAAATGGATAGATTATCTAGACACATGGTCAATAAAGAAACAAGGGCCCTGAATGATACATTGGATTAGATGGACTTGACAGATATATTTAGAACTCTGCATCCCAAAGCAACAGAATATACTGTCTTCTAAAGTGCACATGGAACATTCTCCAAGATAGATCACATACTGGGTCACAAAACAGTCCTTCATAAGTATACAAGAATTGAAATCATACCATGCATACTTTCAGACCACAATGCTATGAAGCTTGAAATCAACCACAGGAAAAAGTCTGGAAAACCTCCAAAAATGTGGAGGTTAAAGAACACCCTACTAAAGAATGAATTGGTCAACCAGGCAGTTAGAGAAGAAATTAAAAAATTTATGGAAACAAATGAAAATGAAAATACAACAATCCAAACGCCTTGGGATGCAGCGAAGGCAGTCCTGAGAGGAAAATACATTGCCATCCAGGCCTATCTCAAGAAACAAGAAAAATCCCAAATACAAAATCTCACAGCACACCTAAAGGAAATAGAAGCAGAACAGCAAAGGCAGCCTAAACCCAGCAGAAGAAGAGAAATAATAAAGATCAGAGCAGAAATAAACACTATAGAATCTAAAAAAATGGTAGAGCAGATCAACGAAACCAAGAGTTGGTTTTTTGAAGAAATAAACAAAATTGATAAACCTCTAGCCAGGCTTCTCAAAAAGAAAAGGGAGATGACCCAAATAGATAAAATCATGAATGAAAATGGAATTATTACAACCAGTCCCTCAGAGATACAAGCAATTATCATGGAATACTATGAAAAATTATATGCCAACAAACTGGACAACCTGGAAGAAATGGAGAAATTCCTAAACACCCACACGCTTCCAAAACTCAATCAGGAGGAAATAGAAAGCTTGAACAGACCCATACCAGCGAAGAAATTGAATCAGTCATCAAAAATCTCCCAACAAGTCAGAGTCCAGGACCAGATGGCTTCCCAGGGGAGTTCTACCAGACATTTAAAGCAGAGATAATACCTATCCTACTCAAGGTATTCCAAAAAATAGAAAGGGAAGGAAAACTTCCAGACTCATTCTATGAAGCCAGCATTAGTTTGATTCCTAAACCAGAGACCCAATAAAAAAAGAGAACTACAGTCCAATATCCCTGATGAATATGGATGCAAAATTCTCAATAAGATACTAGCAAATCGAATTCAACAGCATATAAAAAGAATTATTCACCATGATCAAGTGGGATTCATTCCTGGGATGCAGGGCTGGTTCAATATTCGCAAATCAATCAATGTGATACATCACATTAATAAAAGAAAAGATAAGAACAATATGATCCTGTCAATCAATGCAGAAAAGGCCTTTGACAAAATTCAGCAACCTTTCTTAATAAAAACCCTCGAGAAAGTCGGGATAGAAGGAATGTACTTAAAGATCATAAAAGTCATTTATGAAAAGCCCACAGCTAACATCATCCTCAATGGGGAAAAACTGAGAGCTTTTTCCCTGAGATCAGGAACACGACAGGGATGTCCACTCTCACTGCTGTTGTTTAACATAGTGTTGGAAGTTCTAGCATCACCAATCAGACAACAAAAGGAAATCAAAAGCATCAGAATTGGCAAAGATGAAGTGAAGCTTTCACTTTTTGCAGATGACATGATATTATACATGGAAAATCCGATAGACTTCACCAGAAGTCTGCTAGAACTGATCCATGAATTTAGCAAAGTTGCAGGATACAAAATCAATGTACAGAAATCAGTTGCATCCTTATACACTAATAATGAAGCAACAGAAAGACAAATAAAGAAACTGATCCCATTCACAATTGCACCAAGAAGTATAAAATACCTAGGGATAAATCTAACCAAAGATGTAAAAGATCTGTATGCTGAAAACTATAGAAAGCTTATGAAGGAAAGTGAAGAAGATATAAAGAAATGGAAAAACATTCCATGCTCGTGGATTGGAAGCATAAATATTGTCAAAATGTCAATACTACCCAAAGCTATCTACACATTCAATGCAATCCCAATCAAAATTGCACCAGCATTCTTCTCAAAACTAGAACAAGCAATTCTAAAATTCATATGGAACCACAAAAGGCCCCGAATAGCCAAAGTAATTTTGAAGAAGAAGACCAAAGCAGGAGGCATCACAATCCCAGACTTTAGCCTCTACTACAAAGTTGTAATCATCAAGACAGCATGGTATTGGCACAAAAACAGATACATAGACCAATGGAATAGAATAGAAACCCCAGAACTGGACCCAAAAATGTATGGCCAACTAATCTTTGACAAAGCAGGAAAGAACATCCAATGGAAGAAAGACAGTCTCTTTAACAAATGGTGCTGGGAGAACTGGACAGCAACATGCAGAAGGTTGAAACTAGACCACTTTCTCACACCATTCACAAAAATAAACTCAAAATGGATAAAGGACCTGAATGTGAGACAGGAAACCGTCAAAACCCTAGAGGAGAAAGCAGGACAAGACCTCTCTGACCTCAGCCGTAGCAATTTCTTATTTGACACATCCCCAAAGGCAAGGGAATTAAAAGCAAAAATGAACTACTGGGACCTCATGAAGATACAAAGCTTCTGCACAGCAAAGGAAACAACCAACAAAACTAAAAGTCAACCAACGGAATGGGAAAAGATATTTGCAAATGACATACCGGACAGAGGGCTAGTATCCAAAATCTATAAAGAGCTCACCAAACTCCACACCCGAAAAACAACCCAGTGAAGAAATGGGCAGAAAACATGAAAAGACACTTCTCTAAAGAAGACATCCGGATGGCCAACAGGCACATGAAAAGATGCTCAACGTCACTTCTCATCAGGGAAATACAAATCAAAACCACACTCAGATATCACCTCACGCCAGTCAGAGTGGCCAAAATGAACAAATCAGGAGACTATAGATACTGGCGAGGATGTGCAGAAACGGGAACCCTCTTGCACTGTTGGTGGGAATGCAAATTGGTGCAGCTGCTCTGGAAAACAGTTTGGAGGTTCCTCAAAAAATTAAAAATAGACCTACCCTATGACCCAGCAGTAGCACTGCTAGGAATTTACCCAAGGGATACAGGAGTACTGATGCATAGGGGCACTTGTACCCCAATGTTTATAGCAGCACTCTCAACAATAGCCAAATTATGGAGAGAGCCTAAATGTCCATCAACTGATGAATGGATTAAAAAAATTGTGGTTTATATACACAATGGAGTACTACATGGCAATGAGAAAGAATGAAATATGGCCCTTTGTAGCAACATGGATGGAACTGGAGAGTGTAATGCTAAGTGAAATAAGCCATACAGAGAAAGACAGATACCATATATTTTCACTGTTATGTGGATCCTGAGAAACTTAACAGAAACCCATGGGGGAGGGGAAGAAAAAAAAAAAGAGGTTAGAGTGGAAGAGAGCCAAAGCAGAAGAGACTCTTTAAAACTGAGAACAAACTGAG